>NW_027412668.1:2062500-2332500 GCF_025532065.1 Leptinotarsa decemlineata
CTCAGTTCAGAGAAGTATTATGGAATATGGAAATGAGTTGATTTGCTCAGCATGAATTTATTTGCATATTTTCAATGAACAATTCATGTCACACATACTCAATTGAATTTAATTTTCTCTTCACAGATAATGTATAGGATGAGGTAAATATTCATATAAATAATGATAGAATTTTTTTTCAAAATGTTCAGCTTATTTTGTGTGAATATGAAGACGAAATATCCCTGAAAGGGTTTTTCAACCTTGAGAAAGAAATGAAGCAAACAAAAATGTACTCAGGAAATTTCCATACATATTTATTTGAAATTATATTCTATTTCGACAAGCACATCACTTTTTTCATGCGTTTTTCGCTAACCATATTGGTATCATCAGGAGATGAGTGAGTCATTGAATGAAACAACAATTAATATTCTGGAAAATTGTTTCCTCTCCACTTCAGAGTTGTGTCATTTTCCACTTCAAATTAGTTTTTTATTCAAAAATATTCAGACCTTTCAACTTGTTATGTGAAATTATATAACTAGAAATTGCATAAAAATATTTGTTTTTAGGTGAATAGTATTAAAATGCTTTCAGTTCAGATGAATGGAATAGGAATTAATTAACAATCTAACTGAATAATTGATGAGGTAAGAAATGGATAAATTATGTGTCATAATCCGCCGATACGTGATGAAAATCCATAATGTATTAAGAAACTCTTTATTGTGAGATATTCACTAAACAATTACAGAAAGACGCAGCTCGTGTTTTGCTAAACGACAGCCTCTTCAGGCGTCTCTACTACAAGCCTGGTAATAGAGTTTCAAGTATAAAATTTTATGTTTGGTCATAGTGTTTGCATGTGAAAAATACCCTGTTTCAAGACTCATCAACATCAACTCATCAATTTTAAAACAAATCTGTTTAGAATGTTTCTCTATTTTCTGCAAATATTTCTATAAAAAAATATATTATTTCTTCCTATCAACCAGGAATCTACTTACAAAGCAATCATAATTTGATGGATCCACTTCTCTGAAGAACCTGTGCATGATAACTGCAGCTGTGGCTAGTGTTAGAGGCTGCGCACTAAGTTTCATTCCACATTCAAAGATGAATCTCGCTGGTGTAAAGCCATTGTTAAAATCCAACTGTTTGTAATCCACGGGGCTATTTTTCCTAGTTTTCTCTCGCTGCAATTCCATAACGTCAATCACGTCTTTCATCGTGCACTTCTATTAAGAAAACCTGAAAACGTGCTTTTATAAGTCCCAAGTTCATCGGATCTAATTTGTGATTTACCTCGTATAAATAAATTGATATTCGATCTGTAAGAATCTGCTACAACCCGATTCGAAGTGTGTTAGAAAACCTTTCGTTCTGACTAGGCATACACCAGATAAAAATCTATGAAAGTGGGGCAAGAAATGTGGGCGTTCACAATTTGTTTTCACCAGGGCACTGTATTTAATCTGTGACTAGAGATAGACTTCAAAACGAGAAATGCTGGAAATTGATCTGAAAAATCTCAAGCCATGCCATAGACAAGCTTGTAAACATTGACATAACCTGAAATAATCTGGCCATGGTTAAACAACCGACACCGGACTTTTACATCCTTAGCTGTTGGTCTGACCTTTCCCCAACCCTATTGAAAGTATATCAAAGTTTAGCATTTTTGGAGGATTTCATATCATTTTTAGAATACTCTTTAATGCAAATAAGTTAGAAACGATCTCAAATACCTATTCAATACGAAATTTGTGACATGTTATAAATTGCCAAGAATTCGAGTTTTATTATGTCGTAGACCGGAGGTATAAACACTTCGATTTTGAATATCTTTCGTGAGTAGACGCCACCTCGAGGCGTGGCGAATTCTGGAACTATTTAAAGGAGTAGTAAAGTTTCAAAACTCTCTAAGAAAGTATTTCTACCGATGATGGCGCTACTCAAACAGCTAACACCTGATATGCTTCTTTTTGGGGAGTTTTTTGGGTTTCGATGAGTTATTTAATTGTGAATTGTAAGAACAATGTTTGAATGCATTTATTATAGACAACAGAAACATGATGAGGTGAAATAAAATCACTTTCTCTCACGGAAAGCATAATGAACCAACAATAATTTAATAAATGAAAACAACTGACTTGACTTCGTTTTTGTTTTACCATCTATCTCACTTTCAATATGTCCGGTAGATGTCATATCTGGACAATGAACTTTCCTCTTCATATACTTGAACAGCTTCCAGCTGCCTTTCTAAACACATTTCCATGCTCACGCGATGGTATGTTAATCTCAAATAGGATAGAAATATATCGATCATTTTTGCAAAGCAAACTACATAGTACAATTATTTGTGAAAAAGAGAGTTGTGGCTGGAAAAGGAATACAGAAAAAAAGATTGTCATCTGAAATGATGGACGAATTGTAACGATTTTCAAATATTATAATGCAACAACGAATTATTAAATGTTAAGTTTTTCAATAGTTCAATAGAGTTCAATAGAGGTCGCTCAAGATTCAAAAATGATCTATTTTCACTGGCAGTTTGGCACTATCTAGTAAGGTTTGTTTCTGTCAAATTTTGTACATTTGTAGGTTAGTGTTTATTTATTTTCAAAAAAAAAAGAAGGTTATACAAAAGTAATATAGTGAGAATCCCTGGTGTAGGGGCTTTTTTCTTGCTGAAAAACAATTATGTCGGATAAGGAAATTCCAGGTAGCAGCTGTACCTTTATATTCAAAAAGAGAAATATAAAGAACAGAGGTTCTCGAAAGAGACAAATATCGGAATCTGATGAAGGTAAAAAGTTGAGGAAAAATGTATCCTCCAAATCAAATCGATACATTTTTCAGAACAGGCTGACCAGGAAGACAATCAAGTTGTTCAGAAACATACAAAGAGCAAAACAAAATTCAACCCAAATGTTCAAACTTCAAAACGATTGAACAAAAAACAAAATGAAGTAGATGACGAGAAATCGAATAGTGATGACGAAATTGGGGTTAGTTACAAGTCTAACAAATCAGCGATGTCAGCGGGGCCCACAGATCAAGGAGCAACTGCAACTATGGTTCGTATATTTTTGACATTCTTTAGATGCCAACTATAACTATTGAACAGAACTAAAGTTCAGTCAGCTTTGGAATGGTGAATAAATAAAAATTGAAAATGTTTAAGGAAATAGACACAGAAAAAGATCGAGATGCACAAGCTCTGTTTGAAAAGCGGTTAGAAGTGAACAAAGAGCTGGAAGGCAAGGAAGATGATAAAATATACAGAGGGTTAAATAACTATACACAATACTACAAGCCAAAAGATACAGCAGCCGGTAATGCCAGCTCAGGTAAAAAAGTCAATGGGGTCTAAATCAGGAATGTTTAGAGACTCTTCCATTGTTTTTTCAGGGATGGTAAGGAAAGGACCCATTCGAGCACCCACAAATCTGAGAGCCACAGTGCGGTGGGACTACCAACCAGACATATGTAAGGACTACAAAGAAACAGGTTTCTGTGGCTTCGGTGACAGTTGCAAGTTTCTCCACGACAGAAGTGACTACAAACATGGTTGGCAACTGGAACAAGAGTGGAACGAAGGCAGTTACGGCCAAGACGATGATGATACAAGATACGAGATACATTCCGATGGGGAGGAGCTCCCTTTCAAATGTATAATTTGTAGGGGTAGTTTTGTAGATCCTGTTGTGTCCAAGTAAGTAATTTTTGGAAAACTGAAGGTATCACCCTAAAACTTTTGCATATAATAACTTCATGATTTTAGGTGTAAACATTACTTTTGTGAAAAATGTGCTTTGGAACGTTTCAAGAAAAATAGGCGATGTTTCGTTTGTAGTGGTCCAATAACAACTTTTACTCCTGCGAATAACTTAATTGCTCGGCTGAAGAATTTGGAACAAGAGAAAGAAGATTCGGATCAGTCGTCAGAGTGAATTTTGTAATATATAATTCATAATTGCTTGTGTTTTCTTCAAAAAACTAACAAAAGGGAAGGAAAAATATTTTAATAATTTCTAGGAAATAAGTAGTTTTAATAAGTTCAATAATTCGAAACTTCATTTCAAAGTGATGTTTCAATGCAAAACTCAAGGAAAACCAGCAGATCAGTTATTTGCTAAACACATAGTGTGACTAATAAAATCCGCATTCTGTGGGATTTTTTATTAATGGCTTTATTCGAAATTTGACTTTAGCATTGATTTATGCTTAACGGACAAAACAAATACAGACTACAGATACAACCTACCTTTTCAAAGATAAATATTTTATGAAGTTACGTTCTTTTTACAGGGTCATATATTCAAATTTCAGCTGCCCTATTTGGATTTAGTTGAAAAACACATTCGACGGAGCTGAAGAAAATTAGTGGAATATTTCATTGAGTTATATTTATTTTCCATTTTGTGGAAGTTGTACCTTCTTCAGCACAATATGTCTTTTAAATCAATAAGTCATTTTAAAGAGATAACTTGTACATTTTTGTAAACGAATATTACAGTGACTTGACGAAACAAGGAGTATTAGAATATTTCTTGTGGCATTCAATATTTTTCCCAGAGTTTGACGTTCAAATTAATAAACCTAGATGTCGCTCGTTCTGTAGTCCTACCGTTGTCTAAATATTAATTTAGACAAGATTACAGTGAAATAATTGTTTAAATAATAATTAAGACAATGGTCCTACCAATTTCCAAATCTCTAAATATATTTTGACAATGGTCATATCTTATGAGTAAGTTACGCCATCTATGAATGAAATGTTACATTACTACAAAATGTATAGGCTTTGTACACAAAAATTTGTTAAAATCTGTTTTTCCGTTAAACAGCTGTCGCCCCCCTACGAACGACAACTCTCAGAAGTCGAAACTTGTGCGAGCTAAGGACTAACGAGGTCTTACCTTTTAACGTGTGACTCCTAACACAGGTTGGACGATAGCAAGTGAAAATCGATCGTTCAGCCTGGGGCTTGAACTACCGACCAATATGGCGGTCAATTTGAGGGGTGAACAAAGCACCAACATCGAACCGACCTGCTACCGATCACAACAAAGTTCCATTGTAATATTCATCAAGATTGTAGTACGTTTTTGTTGCAAGGGCGTCTTTAACAAGATTTCTGAACTTTTTATAGCTTTTCTAATGTGATTATACAGCTTTTTACTTTCATAAATTAAAGAAAATACTTTGTCTGACTTGTTTTTGGAACAGGAGATGTATTTTATTTTCTGTTACTTGCCTGATTATGTAGTTTATATGTTCCAACCATATTATATGTTTTTTGTAAATCAGGCAAACAGTTTCCAGAATGAAAATACCAGTGACGGCTCGTGCATTGGAGAACAGGGGAGGCTTAAGTCATATAGACATAGACTATATACACACAGAAAAGCCCGCCAGAGGCGCGAACATTTTCATGTTGTTGCACGCTCTGCTTAATATACTAAAGTTAGGGCATGGGCATGACAATGCGTAAAAAGTGCATGAGGAGCTATGGACTTAATTTTAGTTTGTAAACCATTTAAATGGCCGGTCATTACCGCAGCCCCATCATAGGTTTGCGCAATTAACTTTTGCCTAAAATTATAGGTGTCACACGTACGAATTAAAAAATTAAACAAATCGTCAGCTGTGCGCCCAGATGAAACATCATGAAAACCCATAAAACGTTCTACCACATTACCGTCTTTGACATATCTAAAAACGATTGAAAGTTGTGATGTATAGGCAATATCGGTAGTTTCATCAATTTCTCATGCAAAAAAAGAAACACTTTCAATCTCCTTGCTTATATTTTCCTTAATAATGTATGCCACACTGTTTATTTTGGATGATTTTTGAGGTGCCCGAAAAAACGCTACCGTTTATAAAAGTACCAAATTGTGAATCATATTTGACCATAACACGAGGTAAATTTTTTAAATCGGAATATCTTATTTTAGACCACGTTTGGTATTCGGTTTGTACGGAAAATAAAACACAGGGCCAACAAAAAAGTTTTTCTCGTTTAATGGAGCCGGTTAACCAATCACATTTATCGTACCAACTAATATTAAATCCACGATTTTGTCGATTATCTGACGATTTAATTAAAATCAAATTTGGTTGAGGCCTTCCCAGAGTTTTAATAATGTAAAATTTATTATCATAAGATAAAGACTTATCTTATCCATAATAATAAATGAAAAAAAAACTTACCGAAAAGTGAAAACCTGAAAACATCTTGAAATTGAAAGAAAACACTTTAAAAACACATTGAAAATATTACCAAAAAGCACTGCTATAATATAATACTGCCTGTTTTATACACAAATAATAAATATTATCAAGAAACACTAAAACGATTTACCGGAATATTTTTTAGTCCCGGTCCGTCACGGTATCCCGTCCGAATAATTAAATAAAAAACAAACGCATTTGTACACTAACGGAGACCAACTGGAGGCAAGCCTCCTCTGACGCTATAACTTCTGCAACTGAAATTACAAATCGGGACGTATGTCGCTGTTTGGATCGGTCTCGTGGAGCCTGTGTTTTTTAAAGCGGTCGGAGGCTTGGCTCCCTAGCAACGTATGGCATTTATTATTTCGGGTTGATAGTTTATTCGTTATTCGTTCATGGGCGGTGCGTTTGAGTTTTGTTGATGCAGGATACAGTGTGGTACGTACTACGTAGTGAGTGATAGTGTTTTTTTGGGCATATTATGTATTTATATTAAAAATTAATGGCAAAGTAATGATACCCAAGCATTTTTAGAAAAAAATATCATAATTATTTGTCAATATCTTTTAATTTATTGCGATGAATAGCCTCAAATTTTACGGGGAGGCTAAGCCTCCCTTGCCTCCTCTGACGAGCCGCCGCTGGAAAATACAAGTAACAATGTGAATTTTTCTCTCAAAATTAATGGTCTGTATGCATGACTCACGCACTCCAACTTGCATAAGTATCTAACCGCTCGCTTTTGCAAAAACAAACACTGAATGGAAAAGTTTTTGACTGCAAAATCCCCCGAAGGCAACACCATATCTCATGTGAGCCTCAATCAGGGAATGATATACCATTATTGTTGTGGACAAACTCAGTTCAGTAAAATCGGTAAATCTATTAATAATAAAATAACAAGGAATCCTGATTTAGAAACCTATGATACCAGCAAGAGTTGTAATTGTTATGCAAATAAAGTTCAGTGGTTTTTCATTATCCCCTAATTGGCCTTGGGCTCATCAATACGTTCATTACCTTTCGTGATAGAACTGTTAATTTTGGTCTACCGAATCAGGTATTTTCAAGGTACCAATTCAATGACATGGTTATCGTTTTGTCATCCATGCACTATCAGAACAAACAAACAAATGTTTCGACTGAATGATAAGATTTTTTTGTTATGATATCGCATATTTTCGTCCCTGCCAACTTATAACATCGCGATGACTACAATCGACCTGGTGCTAAAAGAAGAACCGTTTCTGAAAGTATCGAAGTCAGTGCGCCGAAAGTGAAAGGCGAACGGCCACATATCGGGTCCGAGACCGCTTCAGTCGTTGGTCCTTCCACCTCGCCTACTTTACAATATTTCAGTGAATAGTGAATCATCACCTAGAGTGTTAATATCGGCACACTGAGCAATGTCGCCGAGTCATATTTTTGTGTTGGTTCTTGCAGTTGCCAATATTCTTCTTTGCAGAGCGGTTACAGGTAGGCCTAGTTATTGTCGAGGATGTGCATCAACTTTCTAAATGAGAATATAGAATTTGTTGTCGTCTTAAGGACTGGTCACAAGATCTGAAAATGATGTTTTTTTCTGGGTTTTAAGGTGTTGTGGGACCAGAACCATGACTTCCGAAGTGTGTCGTTTATGTTTCTTGTTGTGACCTTGATCTTTAAGCATAAGATGTACGAAAATATCGCTATAATTTGGAATGAATATTTATATTGTTGAACTCGTTTTTGAAGTGTTTGTATTCATGAAATCATTTATATGCAGAAGGATGCGCAATACTCATCGGCATTACTTTAATATATAACGAGATTCCCGTTGATAGTACACCAATATATAAAGTTTCGAAAGCAACTTTTCAATATCGGCAACTTAATCAAACTCGTAAACGGAAAATAATATATTCTCTAATTCATGAGATCGTTTTCCACAATTTGCGGGACGGCTCAGAAAACGTTATAAACTTTGAAAGATTCAGAGAGTTAGAAGGTGACGTATAGCCGGTTAACTGATTTAGTGGTAGTCAAGTCCTCAGACAAACGGTAACGTGTTCGAATCCGCCTCAGACGAGATGTTTTTTGCAAAAATATATCTGTGTCAAAGGTGAATTGATTGTGCTACGTTATTTCTGCAATATTTCAGAGTTGATTCATGAGGACAGCATATTATCATTGTAATTCTCAGATAAAGTTGTTTTTATGACTACCAAAATTGATTAGAAAGAATATAAATTCCTATTCTATGGTAATGGAGGATGTTTGAACCAGTGAAGGAGATGTAGCATCAAAATTTATGGTGTAGCAAAGAGATTTTGAATATTTTTCAAGTTCCATCAAATGTCAATGTTCAGCCCACTGTTTTCTATTACTGTGGTATAGTGCTTCAGAAGTTCTTGCTACATGGTCGCACGGTTAATTATAAATAATAGAGATCCCAAAATAGTTCCTTTCGGTACACCAGTTGTTTTTTTTTTTCTCATTTATTTATTTATTTCATACTCTATTCTACAGGATAAACCCAATTACAGAATAGGGAGTAATAGTGGCATTTACAAATATGTACTTACATAATATAATTTGTGAATCTATATAAAAAAAAAATTAAAAACAGAACTGTCACAGTTAGCTAAGAAATATCTTTTGATTTGTATAATCCGGCAGTTGAATATATCTAAGAGATGACTAACATAATTAGAGATATCATAAATTGGAGATTTTTTCATTATATTTGTACGCTGTTGAGATAAAATGTGAGACTATTCCTAGATGACCGTCTAGGAACCCAAAAATTCATCATATATAACAGTCGAGAGCAGGTAATGATATTGTTTATGACCTTAAATAAGAAAATTGTGAGTTACAAGCAATTCATAATAGGGTATTCCTACAGGGGGATACGTGACTTGAAATTTGAAAGACATATATTTTAGAAAGCGCCTCGGTAGGGCTTCTAGTTGATTTATATGAACCTGATGGTAGAACCTCCACACGACAGATGCATATTCCAGCCTAGATTGAACAAAAGTGAAATAAAAGTAATTTCAATGTTGAAGCTTTTTCGAAGTCTTTTCTATTTATAACTTAGAATCAATACATGCGATAAGCTGCTGTTAGAGTAGTGTCAGTATGTTTATTTTGAAAGAGAGGGATGAATCAAAAGTAACACCTAGATCAGTAAGTGTGTCAGGACGCTCCAGAACTGGATTGTTTATGACGTAGTTGTGTAAATTCAAGTTTGTTTTTAGGAAGTAAGACATTACATTACATTTGGATATGTTGAGAGATAGAGTATTCTTCCGACATCATGTAGCAACGCGATTTAAATTCAGGGCGAGACGTTCGCAATCATTATAACATGTTATATTGTGATAGAGTTTCAAGTCATCTACGTATAAAAGGAAATTAACATCAATCTCAGCTCCGATATCATTAATGAACATATTGAACAGTAGGGGTCCTAGATTTGATCCTTGTGGTATTCCAGATATGGCTATATATTCGATAGACTTGAGGCCATTGACTTGGACGTACTGTTACGGTTATAAAAATACGATTTTAATAGGCTAATTAATTCATTGGATAACCCAAAAGTCGAAAGCTTGTTGAGCAGAATACTATGGTCAAGTCTGTCGAACGCTTTAGAAAAATCAGTGTAGATGATATCAGTCTGATACTACCATCAATACCCTCTGCCCTCTACAATACATTGAGTGATTGCTACAAGATTGGTGGTGGTTGAACGTCCTTTCATGAAACCGTGTTATATTGGTCTGTAATTTTTTGTTGATAGAGAGTTTTCCCACTTTAACAGTTTGAAATCGATTTTCTAAGTATGAGTTTTGATCAAAACTTATATAGTTAGAAAAATTATATAGTTTTAATTTATTCAAGAGAATTTCATATGATATACCTACAATCAAATGCTTTGCGTAGATCACAAAAAATTATTTATGAATACTATAGTTTTTCAAAAGTTTCTTTTTGTTGTTAAGATCTAAATAGTATCGCCATTTCATCGTTTCCTACCTTTTCGGAGTCCATATAGCTACTAACAGTCTGTGAAGATTCTCAAAATGATTACAATTTTTAGAGCTAAACATTTTTCAAATATTTTTGATATTAATTATTGTATCATCAAATTTGCAAAATATTGTGTATTAGTAACCAAATAGCAACAAATTGTGCAATCATTAGTTTTGCTTGTTTCAAGTGTCTCGATAACTTGATTCCAACAGACTTGAAATAAATGGTCAAGTCAGAAGGTTCCCGAAAGTACCCAAATAGAAACCAATACTTGAATACGTTTTAAATAGAACATAATCAAAATGTACTTAGCCTGAATATTTTCGGAAGAATGCGCTTCATATCCAGGGACGGCTTCACCTATAGTGCAGAGGGTGCGGTACACCTGGAAGCGCCAAGAGTCGCTCGCTTCACAGAGAACCTCAGTGTTAGGACTCTTTCACTCGGGGAGCTTCACGTCTGTGCTCTTATACGGAAGCATTCACGCCGGGAGCCTGTTTATCTCATGGCTCCTTGAGGTTAGTCGTAGAATGGATCGCATGCGAGCTGTTGCCAAACCTAGACGACAGAAACGTCAACAATCAAGAATGGGATGGATATAGTTGCGAAATCCACGTTGAACACCTCACAGACTTCCTTTCAATTCTTTACGACTTCACTTCGGTCCTTATAAATATTGAAACTTGTATCCCAAAGAGCGGGTCGATTGGAGACAGCACTAATTAACAGTTCCACATCGTAATCTGCCATGAAAGTGTGAAGCGTGAACAAGGGAGAGTTCATTCAGCGTGCGCTGTACCGCTTGCTGATGAATAATTTTAATTACTTGTATACTTTTTTTTGGCCCTCGTAGGCATAGTTCATAATAGCCAGAAACTAAATGGTATACTTTCTCACTTTCTATCTTCTTTTCTAGACAAGGGATGGGGTTTTAGGGTATTAATTTTCACCCATGGGGTCGATCAGGGTTACTTTGCACAGAATAGGTAGACCGCGGAAAGAAATGATTTTAAGGATGGGTATATATGCACATAGGAATCAAATCTAGTCACGTCTACAGCTTCAGGATACAATCATTCAGAAATTTCATTATAGCGTCTAAAACTTGGGATTTGTTCAGTGATAGTAAGTGCATGCATCTCCGAATTTCAGTCTGAGTATTGTGACAATTGTATTCCGTCCGTACTTCATCTTTGTGTGTCAGCTGGGATTTTTGGTAACAGTGGCTTCAGCGCCACTTTTATTTTCTATGTGTTGTCCTGTTCCGATGCCTAGCTTTGCCATTCCATCAACTTTCTCGTTGCCTATTAAGCCTGCGTGAGCCTGATATCAAAATTAGCTTCATGGGGCCTTCTGAGAAGGAGTTTCAATTCCATGATATGCGGGCTAAGTTGATGTGTCAGAATGTTGATAGGCTGTGATATTTTTGATAGTACAGACAGTGAGTCAGATATTATTACTGTTTTTTTAATAGATTCTATATATTCACAAACTTTGATAGCAATTGCTTTTGTATTTGTTAACTTATAAAACAATTTCTGTGTCCCCGAATCTGTCCACAACCTTTACAATCTACCTCACTTTTGCCAGTCACAGTAGCACACAGTGAAATATCATTATCGAAATTGAAAATAATTGAAAACTACCTTAGATCAACACTGTCGCAGAGTCGATTAACAACTTTCTCAATGAGTATTGAACACGAAATCAAATATTTTGAAACAACTACAAAGTTATCCTTTTTTATTTGTAACCCCATCTTTCCTAAAATACGGCGATAGGCCAATCTATCAAAAATATCAATTTTCCTCAACCAATTTTCAAACTTTCCGGCAAGAAAAACAAATTCATTCTCAATGAAAATTTTTTGACATGTCGTCGTGAAAAAAACAACGATATTGAGCTTACTGTAACGCATTCCAGCAATTTTTTCATTTTGGCCGCGCATTTTGTTAGAATAGGGCACCAGATCATTGATTTCACACGGGCGCTACATGGGCTAAAGCCGCCCCTGTTTGTATCATCAGATATTTAAAGCAGTTGGCTAATTACAGTGTACGCACTGTGGTTTCACAAACAATAACAAGATTGTCATGGTACTAATTATTTAATAATGTCTGTCACACTTTCTTTGTCTTCAAATTTTACCATATGGCC
The DNA here is from genome assembly GCF_025532065.1 of Leptinotarsa decemlineata. Classification (NCBI taxonomy): domain Eukaryota; kingdom Metazoa; phylum Arthropoda; class Insecta; order Coleoptera; family Chrysomelidae; genus Leptinotarsa; species Leptinotarsa decemlineata. The sequence goes on from NW_027412668.1 coordinate 2,074,909, forward strand.
AATAAAGCGTGAAAATGAAGCCCACAAGTGGTAAAAATATCTAATAAGCTCAATTTTTATTATTGCGTACCATCGTTCATTGATTGTTTATAACAGTACCTACTAAGCAGTATTTCGTTGCATCAAAATTCGACTCTTGATAGTTCATACACACTAAATAAAAAGTCATAATTGTAATTAACCGAATAAAGTAAAAGTATTGAAATTCTAGCTTTCCCAGATTCTCACGAGATATTTCGGGCAAAAGTATGACGGATTTCGAATGAATTAAAAAAAATATATATGCCTATATAATTTTCAAACCCAATTGAACCATGATCTGTAACGAACAAATAATCTGTAGTTTCTTTGAACTTACGCTAATTTCAACTGAGTTCAAAAATTGTTATGTTGGTATTTTTTGTTATGAAGAAAACGTTTATTACTTTGATTGAATTGAAACGTATCCCGTTGATTAAAAAATTTCAGTGGAGAGGCAAAAGTCTTTTCAATAGAATAACTAATTTGTCAAACACGACGTTTACACAATTTTATCATTTTTACGAGTTCCTTCTCTTTTGTATACGTCGTTGAGGCTCCTGCATAAGCTTTTCGCTTTTCAAAAAATGAGGGACCCCTTCTTCCTTCAAGTACTTAGATTTTGTACTGAATTCTAAAATACAATCGAACAAATTTAAAAAATATCTGAGATATGTATACTTACCGATTGAATGACTAATTCTTCGCAGGTCCCACACATGGAAAGATAGTGGTTTGCTACTTAGGAAGTTGGGCAGTGTATAGGCCAAACAGAGGCTCTTTTGCCGTAGAACATTTAGACCCATCGCTATGTACCCACATCATATACTCCTTTGCTGGACTCAATGTCACGGAGGATTCAATGAGGGCTCTAGGTGAGTGTTTTATATTTGGATTTAGAAGTATTCTACGAATATCACCGTGCTCTTAGATTTTATTGAGTTTGGTCTCTACTGTACTGAGGTTAATGAAGTTAATTCGATGGAATTGGCCTATATTTTATGAAAATTCATAACATCGAACAGTTTACAAAACAGCAACACCTGTTTTGCTATACAATAACTTCCTCAAATGTTTGGAGTAGGGAAACGCTTAGGAAAGCTATAGTCCGGTGAAAATATCACAGTAAAGTGGGAAATTAATACATGTATATTACATTTCCGTTTGTAAGTACCCTGAGAAGAAGAAAAGAAAGAAGAAGAAGAGAAAGAAGAAGAAGAGGAAGAGAAAAGAGGGGAATTTGAAGAAAATTTAAAAGTAGATGAAGACGAGATGACGTTTTGAGTAACATCAGAAAAGTAACATCAACATAATAAGAGCTAAACAGGAAACAGTGCGATAATTTTAGAAGTAAGACAAGTCCCTTACTGTTTAATGGGCGTCAGGCATCAATATTTTCATACTTAATGAGAAATATGACACGCTACAAACAGAATCAAAGAATATAATAAAATAAAAATGAAATACGATAAAATAGTCAAATGAAACAGAACATAACAATAGAAAGACGTACAAAGGAGAATAGGTTGAATTTGACAATGTTGATACAATAACCCACCCAGAATAGAAAGTAATAGAAGGAAATGTGGAAAATAAACGACAGAAAACTCAACTCCCAAATTGCCTACGTCACTCTCACAAGAATAGAAATGACGTTAAAGATGAGAAAAGAATCGAATCTCATTTTCATCTTTAATTCAAAATATCGTTATTTTTCCTCGTTTCGACAATAATTGATGACACTGAACAATTAAACTCAACCTCACTTGGCTACCACACTAACAAAAATACAATGACTCTAACAGAACTTCAGACTAATTCTAAAATGTCTGTCGCCTTATTAGGGCACTTCGCAACGCACTTTCCGAACTAGACTGCCCCTCCCACGTGACGGTAATGCTTATATAACTCTATTGAACTCTTTCGAAGCCGGTGGAACAAATCTCGAATAGTGGCGGCATTCCAGAAAGATCGAGAGAGAGAAACAATTGGGGTTGAGCGTGACCTTGACCAAGTCGTAAGTGATCGGAGGACACCAGCGTCGGTTGTCGTTATTTTTTCAGAGGATAATTTACAGCATTATTACTTCTCAATATCCCTTTTTACAGTTCATTAGGAATAATTTTCAAATATTGTTGCACAGTTTTCGAACTTGGTTTTCTTTTACGAATTCTTGAATAATACCGTTGTGTGAAATCATAACCTCGATTTCGGTAACACTTTTTGAAACATCGTCGATGAAACTTTTAACGTGGCACCATTATTAAGTTCTCTAATAAAATTGAATTAAAAATTTCTTCCTCTCAGATCCCTGGCAAGATTTGACCGAAAACTACGGTAAAGGCGGATATCAAAGGATAACTGCTTTGAAAAGAGACTACCCCCACCTCAAAGTATCTCTGGCTATAGGAGGCTGGAATGAGGGATCTACAAATTATTCCAACCTAGCAGCAAATCCTCAGCGGAGAAGCAGATTTGTAGCCAATTCTTTAGATTTCATAAGGTAGGAAGTCACAAAGTATAATTGTATGTTTAGGTGTACTTATGTAAATATCATGGCAGGTGTATATCATAGCGAATTATTTTTGAGAACAGATTTCTGGAGCAGATTTATTTATGTGATTAGATTTGATCTCACTATCTTGATGACTCTCCCATTGTGAAGAAAAGTAAAACTGTCCCATGTTTACGCAGACCGTTGCCGCATCCTATTTGATAATATATGCCGCAGTAGCAGACGAAACGTCAGATTTAAAAACCTTTAGACCACGGCGGCTAATAATCCTGGAAACCTCGGACAGTTTTACTTTCCTTCATAATAGGACGGGAAACGTAAAAAAATTACAAGGTTTACAGCAAAATGAAATAACCTTGAAAGAGTTTTTTATTCATCTTTATTTATTTACTCAAACAAGAATTGTACTATCTAATCTATGTTTACCTTTTGATCAGAAAATACAACTTTGATGGGTTAGATTTGGACTGGGAATTTCCCGGAAAGAGAGGAGGGACCAAAGAAGACAAAGGAAACTTTTTATTGCTAGTGAAGGTAAATATTCCATCACACCCATTTCATCATAAAATTCTTTCTTTTGTTCTGTTTTTCCCTAATATAAACACTATATGGTATTATATTGGAAAATAAATAATTTTTACTTTATTATGCTCAATTTTCACACACCTTAGGAATTCAACTTTCTTTCAGGAGTTGAAAGCGGCCTTCAGAAAAGATAAGCTCCTCCTGACCGCAGCTTTTGGCGCTGGTAAGGACACAATTGATTTAGGTTACGATGTCGAAGGACTTTCTGTATATTTGGACTTCATTCATATGATGTGTTACGATTATCACGGAGCTTGGGATCGAAAAACTGGAGCTAATGCCCCTCTGAAGAGTACAGATGTTCTTAGTGTGGTAAGTAAAGATTGACATGTCCCATTCATTATTGTTACGTATTTACTATTATTTCCTTTTGCCGATTATTCGTACACCGCTGAGTTATTGTTACGCCACTGAAGGATCACATTGCCTCGGGTGATGGCTTCCTAATAGTTGTCACAGTTTTTTGTCTTTTACCCATTGTTGCCAGGTTACATAATGTTAAAATCTCAAAAAATAAAAATGAAGAGTTACCAACTAACGAAAATGCAATACTGGAAAACATATAAAAGTAAACGATGGGCTGTTTAGAATGGGACACAATAACAAATATTGTTTACAGTTCACATGCCATATTTTGCTATTTTCAGACTTCCAAAACATACAAAAATCTATTGACATGTAGAGATCTCAGCAATTTTGAAAATATCTTTTTATTCTATAGCCGTTCCCTAAGGTACCATTTCAACATTTTTTATTTATAGGAATACACCATAAACTATATGCTACAACTTGGTGCTGTTCCTAGCAAACTCGTATTGGGAATACCCTTGTATGGCCGAACTTTCATCATGGAAAATCCCCCGTTAGCTTCGTCCAAGAGGAAACCCAGATTGGGTGATCTGTCTGAAAATACTGGTTTTCAAGGTATCTACACCAGAGAAAATGGTTTTATGGGTTATAATGAAGTAAGTAAAAAGATCCTTTTATTATATGATATAATTCTAAAAGATTTGTTTCTACTGTGAATAATCTCGGCTAGGTCATACAGCTCACAAGGCATATTGATAGCACAAAAGAAAATTATGAGATGTACATTAAGATTGGATCATAATACTCCATAAAGGACATATTTTTCTGAACTAGATATCTCGACAGTGCCTTCATTGTATCACTTGTTTCCTACAAACGCTGATCAATATTCTGCAAATATAAACCTCCACACTAGACATCGAGGATAACTTCCTCATATAAGAAAGTGAACGTTTCTGGAGAAATAAGTGGTTAATCGAAGTATAAAGTACATATTATCGACTCCATCCAAATAGAAATTATCAGCACATATTTGTTCTCATTATCGTACACAAGTATTCACAAATTTTATAGGTAATTATTCAAACCAGGTATCATCCTATAAAAAAGGTCTAGACAATCTATATTTTGTTGCAGTTCCTGATTAAACAGCACACTGAAAATTTTCTTGTGTGTACTCTCTACACTTTCATAATTTCGAGTTTGAAAACGTAATTTCGAATTATTTTCAGTGTCGTATTTTTCAAGCAACAAATAATAAAAATATTTGGCCCTTTTGTGTCTCCTCTATTAATTATGCTCTATGGTTGGAAGGTGGGGGGAAACCACAGAACTAAATAGTTCTCTTACCACAGAACTATATATATCTGGCGGAAACTGTCATTAGACTGTGAGCTATGTAGTCACAAAAAAGACCTCCGTAACAGTAGTCGTGGTCTGTGTCTCCTCTATTAATTATGCTCTATGGTTGGAAGGCGGGCGGAAACCACAGAACTAAAGTTCTGTTACCACAGAACTATATATGTCTGTGGCGGAAACTGTCAGTAGACTGAGCTATGTAGTCGCAAAAAAGATCTCCATGACAGTAGTCGTGGTATCTGAATCATTATTGTCTTCTGTTGATATTGTTGAACAGTATTCTAGAGATTGTGGGTGCCCGCCATGATTACAGGTCTCTGGAGATTAGACGTGCAATCCCTTACGTCAAAGAGTTAATTCTTAAAAAAACTAATCAATAGAGTTTATTCTATGATTTTCACTATAAGGGTTTTACAAAAACCGCGACACGTGTTTCGCTATACAATATCATAGAATAAACTCTATTGATTAGTTTTTTAAATATGGATTTTCATCAAGTATCGGCCAGTTCTATTCAATGAGTTAATTCTTGTTGTGTCCCTTGACACTAAATTTGAAAAGTAGTGAACGGAGAATTTCATAGCTGGCTATGGACAAACCCCATTGTAGAGGTTAGTTCATAGTCAGCTAAGAAGGGTTAGTTCATATCCATCTCCGAACATTTATGGGAATGCTTTTACCTTTCACATAGAAAAGAAACTAATTATAAAAATAATAACATAAATCACAGGTGCAGCCTATCCGAAATTTCACCCTAAATTTTCATTTCCAGATTTGCATGGAACTGAAAAACACCACGTCAGACTGGAAAACGTACTGGGACAGCGAATCCCGCACCCCGTTCGCAGTATCGGGCAAACGCGTCATCTCCTACGACAACGAACAGTCCATCGCCGAGAAGATCCAGTTCGCCATGGAAAAGGGCCTAGCCGGCGCGATGGTGTGGTCCATCGACACCGACGACTTCAACGGAGATTGCTCAGAGGGAGACGACGAGAACTTCGTTAACTTCCCTTTGATGAAGTGCATTAACAAATCCATCGCGCAGGCGCTCAAGGATATCGAGAACCGCGTGGTGCACGGAAAGGACGAACAAGGAGCCGGGGGTTCCGGCGCTGTTGGCGCTAGTCAGGCGCTGTTGGCGATTGTTTTGATTTATTTGCGTTGGCTAGCTTAGGGTGCGGTCGCACGAGTTGAAGTAGATTTAGCGGTGAATTTAGTGTACGACTTTGGAATTACTACTACGAAATTTGTTTTTTGTTATTGGGTCTGTGATATTGTGATTTATATTCGAGAATTAGTAGAGTAGGTTTTTTTATAAAGATTGTGTAATTGGTAATAAAAATTAAAAACCTTTGGAAGTCTTTTGGTTTAGTCTTTTATCTGACTGCACGAGCACTGCTGATAATCCTTAAGACGCTCGGAAAGTGGTCCCTTGCGAAAGTAGCGATTTAAATCGAAGGTTAAATGCATGTAAATGAAGCGAGTGACTCTTCATTTAGTTTGAACAGTTTGAATTTGCCGCGTAATAACTGATGTATAAGTTATCTGTGAACTCTTTGGAATTTATGGATCTGTGGGTCACATGTCTCCAACTGTTGCCAGAGCTACCCCGTACGGGGTAGCTCTCTCTCGCTCCCCTCAAGTAAATCTACCTCGCTCAGGTATAAAAGAAAAGAATGAAAATAAAAATTGAAAAAATGAACTAATATTTGAGGTTCGATTTTGAATCTACCGCGTTACACTACCCTTGGCAATGTTTGCGTAGACGAGTGTCTGGTGCTGCTGGCAGCGATTCCCTCTTACACCGATAGTTCCGATTGAGTTTGATGTTTGTGATATGACATTTGACATTTTTAGTTAAAGTTGATAATGTAAATATGGAAATGTTTATACTCTTGCGCATATGAAACGTGAAGATCATATTGAAATCCTTGTCGAAATTTCAATATTTTTAAATAAAGGGTGGATTGACATTAACGCCAAACCATTTAGTCGTTACTGTCTTGTGGAGTTTCTTGAATAAGTTTTGAGTCGTTTCAGGGAAGAGAAAGTCCTCTTAGGGGTACATGTGGAAACAGGCAGTGTCGCCAAGATCTTTAAAAGTTTGTGAATGTTTGGAAATGAGGACTGGTTGTATTCTCCGAGAGCTTCTATAGCACATGTTGGTCGATCTAATTCAGATTCTTCCAGCCATTTTATCCGCCACATGTCTAATTCAACATTCACCAAGTCCCATTCTGAATATTTTTTATAGAACTCAAAGGAATATTCTTGATATTTATTAATGATTTGTTCTTTGCAACACACAGAAGGAATTAAAAAGTTGATAGATGATAATGTGGCTTTATGATTTTGGAATCTCGACTGAAGCTGATCAATGAAATCATCCAAAAGTGGAATCATTATAATAATTCTAAAATAAGTTTCAGGATCTTTTGTGTAGTAGTTTGTCCTATGCTCTTGGCGTGACGTTATTGGCGGAATTTTAATCTCTTCGTTTACAGTACAGAGCAAATTCTGTGCATTCTGGAAAAGTTCAGCAAATTTTGAATCAATATTTTGGCGAATATCTTCAATAGTCTTCATGATTAAATCGACATGTTGTAAAGCTGCTGCCAAATCGCAAATGGGAGATTGAAGTATTTTGCATAGTGTCAGTGTGTATGGGAACAACATTCCTAAGCAACATAAGCTTATAACAAAATCACTTGAAATGACTGATCTCAGAAAAGAATTAGCCTTTGACGATGTTCCACAATCCATGTCAGTGCTTAAGTCGTCTAGTATATCAACAATAGCTGTTTAGATTTCCTTGAATCTTAACAACCCATCATGATTTTCAATCCAACGGGTCTCGCACATTGCCGAAAGGTTTTTCCATTGTGATTCGGGGAAGTTTTTTTCAATATTCTCTTTCAAGCACTTGTTTCGTTTTGCCGAGGACTTGATAAAATTTCCAACGGATTTTATAATTCCAATAGTATTCCGAATAGGCTGAAGTTGGCAAGAATGAGCCAGAGCTAAATTCAATGAATGTGAGCTGCAATGGACGTATAAGGCTTCTGGATGTGACTCACGAATTACTGCCTGCACACCTTTAAAACTTCCTTGTCAAAATTACTTACATTATCGCGCCATTATTTAGTATTCCTCACAAAATCCTCACATTGTTCGGGGGGGGGATCAATCCCCCTTGATCCCCCCTGGCTACGGCCTTGCCAAGCACGCAATTATCTTACAAAGGAAGGCATGCGAAATGAAAATAACAATAATTTTCAGTTAATATATTGTTGACTAAACTTGACCTTGATGTACACATGTACATAAAACATTCATATATTGCTAAAAACTCTTATATATTTACATAACATTAAACACCATATTTTATCACATTTTTTCCAAACAAATCCCACAACACTTAGCAAAGTTCGATTACAATGATACATTATTCAATTGAAAAACTAAAAACATTTGATTAATTTTATCTAAATCGTTACATTGCAAGCAATAATATGTTTATAGTTAAAGGCAGTTATTATGGTTTACTGGAAAGAGAAATATTTCACGAAGGATTCTTAGATCAAGGTTCGTAGAGCGAGGAAACATCTGAAATATATTTGTTTGTTGCTACAATGAAATACAGAAAAACTGAACGTTCCAGAGATTTTGTATAACGAATTTCATAAGCGAACCAATGCGATAAAATATGGATAAAGACGATTCAGTACAATTCAGGGTGTCCCGAATCACAAAGATGACACAAACGCGGGGGAAGTGCACCATTAAATGACACGCCGGGACTTGACAAGGACGAATTTGAAAAAATACTTATTCCTGATACCCCAGCACATCGCAAGATGCACTCTTTTTGCAGCACTGTATTACAGTGACATTTTTAATACTAGAGGAGCAAATTAGTTTAGTTAAAGAAGACACCTACATATTTTACGGTATTACTGAGTTTTCCTCAGTGAAAAATCAATAATCGCGTCAAAATATCGACCACGATAATGTCATAAAACTCGAATTTTCAAAGATAAGGCTGTTGACATTGTACATACAGAATACATAGTTAATCTCATTATAGTATATATGAATAGCTCTTGCACGAAAAGATTCAAAAGAATATAACCAATCAACAATGTAAAATAATGAACAGTGACGAGCACTTTATAGAATAAAAATATGTCCATCCAAATCATCGATCCAACAGAAAATCAATCAACACTTTACAATAATTTATTATAATCACTATATAGGAATAAAATATACTTACTCTAAAATCTACTAATTTAAAAATAAATAACATTTATATACATCTTTATAAACATTTTGCCCGTAAATTATAGAATTTCCTATGAGCTACATTAATTATATTCCAGAGTAATATAATTTTCAGCTACTCAATTAAAATTCACAAACATTTCTACAAATCATATGAAGAAGCCAACGACAAAAAAAGTAAACAATTCCATTGGTTGTACTGAATATACAAGTCTAATCTAAGAAAAACGGACTAACAAACAAAAAAATGTCCATACTTTCGGAGGAATTTTTCAAAGTTTCGCCAATACTTTGGTCCTTCGAGACGGATAAAAGAATATATAGAAATCCACTTTTCTTAGACAACCCACTAATGGCAATAATTTGTAGAGATACTCGACTCAAAATAGAAGTGCAAAAATATAATCACCAACAATTCTTCCAATAATGAATTCATATAACACTTGGAGGTTATATACGAGCTTTCTACAATAAAAGTGGTGTAAGTCGAAAATTTGCAATACAAAAATGTTTTTGTATTGAAAATTTTTGTTCGAAATATAATAAAACCGTTTCGAGATATATAACCTTGATTTTTTAACTGAATGTTTCACAAAAACGTCAGCTCAAAACTTTGTTAAAGAGATTTACACCATTTTCACTCTAGCCAGCTCCCCTGAATTCAGCAGAAATGACACGCAGTTACCACCCTTCACCCCCTGATTGTTGCCAACATTCCAGATTTATGCTAATTCCTACATTGGAAAATATACTTGGTAACTTCTAGCGATCTACTTGGAAAAATCAACTGTTACATCGAAATGTATATGTCTGAGACTAGAATACTCCTTAAACTAATTACTAGAAAACAACTGAATAATTCCGACACAGAAAATGTTGGTAACATGCATCTTGAGGGTTGTTATTCATTACTTTTCCTGGACAAATATTCACAAGCTAAAGCTACAAAATTAAACTTATCAAAAATGAGTGTATGTACGCTATAGGCACATGTATTTGAAATCTTTAAGGCTATCTTTCAATGTGTTTCCCGGACCGGGAAATGTAAAATATTGAATTAAAGATAAAACACACTTTCAACGATCGTCTTCATTCAAATTATTGTCGCTCTCGTTATAAAGAATATGATCGCCGAGAGCATAGTCCAATATTGGAAATGTTTATGTATAAAAATAATACCCGAAAATGTGACTGCTTCAATTTTGTAATACATTTTAGAATGTTTTTCCAAATATTACCACAGAGTTCGATATCGACTCTTCTCTCACATAAATCTCTCCCAGATTGATAAAAAAATCGGGATGTCTCAGAACTCAAGCCGAGACACATATAAATAGATTTCACATTATAACCACCCTGTATGCTTCCGTTCTGAAATAAACTGTTCAGTGTTCTCCCGGAACAATAAATGCTTTGGAATGTTCAAATATACGAATTGTGGAAACGAAATAATATTACATTTTTGAGCACAATCGAACTGGACTCGAAACTCTCGACGATACCACATAAACTGAAACCAGTAACATTACAGAACGGTGCGATTTGAAACATTATACGGTTTGAAAGATTATGATACATCCATAAGATACTGAATACGAAAGAACAAGTTTAGATATAGGAAAGGCCACAGTCGAGTCGTTATACGTTGAAACGCGTTTCGGAACCGTCGGCCAACATCAGCGACACCGTTCTATTGTTCATCCATATCAGTCTGGCCAGCCTCATTGGATTCAGGCGAGCGACATCGGCTATGGGAGCTGTGCTGTAGGATTTTATGTTTTTCGTTTGAGACTGACCGAGACCAAACATACCTGGAAATGTGTTTGTTTTTTTACTGAGAAACAATGAAACGTTCATTCATTTGATATAGTAACTGAATTTACTTCTAGTCTGCTTGAAGCAGCGTTTTACAACCTTTGCTAGATCACAATCCAAATTACGTCGGCCTAGTGTAACTTGTATTCATTGTAAATTTTTTTGGAAATAACCAGAATCAGAATGGGGAATGTTCCTCCTGACAAAAATCAAGTAGCTTTCATAAAAGAGCTCTAAAACAACACATTTTAAACTTATCATTTCAACCTTTTTCTTTAAAAAATTATTTAAATACTTAAAAAAGAGGAATGAAATAATGCATTCAACATTTAAAGGGATTCGTTTCCATTTCACCATTCGGCAACATCGGTTATAGCTAATAAAGGACAATGAATTTGTTACCTGTATGAGACAAAGATGACATATTTCAGAGGCGTGCTGTTCTGTTTACTTATGTTCCGAGTTCCGAGACATTCTGTGATATATGACATTTTGTGCACCTAACCTATCTTCCTCTATATAAATAAATAACAACACAACTGTTGTTTATGTGGCTTGTGGAGGTGGTATTGAACTATAATTTATATTTTGCCTTAATTATTGGTTAATAAAGATAATTTTCCTTTTTTAAAGTAAAATATCTAGATACGTATAAATTATTTCAACTTGATATAGGCGCTGTTGCCAATATGTGAATTAGAAACAAATCGCTTTAAAAAATTAAAACCCAACATTTGAAACATCAATTTGAATACTTTTCGAAGTGAATTTGAAAAACTCATGAATTAAACTCAACTTTATTTTGTTCAAACTTGCATTTGCTGTAATAACCCAAATTGAGGAACATTCCCCATTGCTTTATTGTTATATAGAATCTTTCACGGGGTACTGAATACTTAATTTATTCAACTCAAACTGACCTGTAACTAATAATTGTGTTACATTTAAACTAGTTTTATAGTCAATGTCACAATAAAGCATTTCTATCTGTTCTTTATTCAATAAAGCTTGCTACTACATATTTATTCAATAGATATTTTTTTTTAACAGACTGATAGTATATAATGTAAGGTAATAGTGACGGCTTGGCGCCCAACGTGGGGCTCAAACTCTAACCCGTTTCGCACTTACCCGTACTCGTTTGCCAGAAGTTCAATTTGTTTTCGACACACGCGTAACTGACTAAAAACTTTCCATCTGGGCTGAACGCCAACGCAGTGACACCAGAGCCATGAGCTTTGATGTTAACACATTTTCCTTGTCGTAGCTCGTATATCGTGAGAGAACCTGTGTGAGATCCAACTGCGAAAAGACGATAACATCAAAATGTAATCCGTCAAAATAAAGAAGGAATAAATAATGATTTTTTTTCATTTGTTCAGCAAGTTACCACTTACCAGCTATTCTCCTCGTCGCGGAGCAATGTGACACCTGATTAAATCTACAAACTGCCGGGAATACATCCTGCAATCCTTTGTTCTTTAATTGACTAGGGTCCAAGCAATGCAGGATAATATCCATCAACTGGAAAAGAAAAGCGATTATAAATCCGGCTCGAAGGACCAAAACTCGAATCTCACCTCCACCAACAATTCCGACATCTCATTTTGCATTTTTTCTATCAGCAACTCTACTCCCCTCAATATTTCGGGTTTGGCTTTGTGTAATACATTGTTATTCATGTTTATATTTAAAGTTTGTGCATTTTGTTGCATGGCATTGTATCTCGCCACTTCTTTGGCCATTGTTGTTATGAAGGCGGCAGGTCTGAAAAATATGCAAGGTTTCAATAAGAAAATCACTCAAAGATTTATCGAAGGAATCACCTAGCTGTCGCAATCAAGGTCAATGCGTGCCGGGCCGTCCTGCAAGAGTCAGCTTGTGGGGTCAGAGGCAGCCCGTACGTCATATTCGGAACGAGCCTATCTGCTTCCGAACACAACTCTAACAGACCTGAATCAAACGAAAAATGTGTAGCTATGATATGCAAATTATCTCGTAGGACTCACCTAATAATACTTTACTAATATCTAAAAAGGGGGCCCACACGGTGAAGCCCCTGCCTATCAGATCGATAGCGGCTCTCCGTAATGGAATGTGTGCTGGTAGTTTTTGAGAAGGGGGCGCTAAAAGTAGATGGGACAATGCCATTGAAGTCAGTCTTGCTAAATTGTTGTTGCCCGGACCTGAAAACAAGAAACGTTTAATAATGGAACGGAAAATTACATAACCTGTACACTGTTTCAAAATGTGATATTGCATTAAAAGAAAATATACTTCATCAAACTAGTTACTCGTACTTACCGAAACCCTCGGCCACTGAACTCTTCCTTCTATCTTCGCTGGACCGTCTCTTATTATTATCCCCACCACAGGTGATGTCTTGTCCGAATTCAGCTCCTATAACCCCTAAAATTATCACGGCGGTCGATTGTTTCTTCTTCAGTTCTGACAAACTGGAAGGCTTTCTAATTTGTTCTTCTTCCTCCTCTTCAAATTCTTCATCCTGAAAATAACATAGGAGTATATTACTAGTTCTCAGCTCACAATTCAAAGTTTTGTCAACAAAACAAAAGTTTTTTTGACAATAAAGTATATTTTGATTGATTGATTGAGTTTACTCTCTCTCTCTCTCTCATGCTTACCAAGGCATCAGGCGTATTGGCCGGTTGACCCCCGTTCCCGTTGTTCTGGCTCACAGGAGAGTTAGCCTGCGTGTTTATTGTTTCTATCTGGGTGAACTGTGGCAAGTATTGAGCCCAAGCCTCTACCAGTTGCTTCCTTCCCTTAGGACCCATCCTAAAATGAGCGATGGTTAGAGAAAAAATTCTCGTAAATAATTCACACACTCGCACATTGACACAAAAGCTCTAAGTGAAAACGAACATCTTGTAGTTAGTAGCAAAAGCATACACAGAAATAGAAACAGGAAAATTTCACCTTGACAGTTCGGCCAAGAGTAACGTCTGTGCAGCCTCCCTAACCTCAACGCAATGGTGCTGCCACCTCTTGACCATCATTTCGACCTGAGGCCTTTTGAAGTTTTTAGCACCATGCTCTACAACCTAAAGATACATTTGACATAGAATCCTGAAACCCGTAGCGACACTTACCTTGTCTGGTAACAGGACGCAATGCAAAGTTGCCAACAAAGACCAGCCTTGTTTGATTTGCGCCTGCTGCTGAGTGTACATTTCTTCGTGCTCTTCGTCTGTTTTGCTCCAGTTTACACGCGTTGATTGCCTAGAAAGACATGATAGTATTATTTAAATATTATTTTGTGTCGTTTGAAATTCAGTTGTATTCATGAGAACATTGTCCAAGGCAACTGCACCACCGACAGCAAACACACCGCCCACAACAATAATCAATAGGCCTCCAGTTGAGTGTGACACATCATACCACCCAATTACCCCACCAATCAACCGTAAGGCTTCCCGCCAAACAGGCACACCGTCGACCAATCAGGACTTTCCATGCTACAACTACAGACCACGGCAACGTATAAATAGACAAGCATCGGCATGAATGACTTCATCCCCAGTCAGTTGTGTCTCGTTTGTCCTCCTAACGAACACACGTGTGACGCCATCTAGGGGACTAGACAGTAACTATTTCCTGTCCGATAGTTGTCAAACTGTACAATAGATGGCGTTAAGCTTCAATTCGAAGCGAGAAGTTTCTAGTCTCTATTCTCGAAAGTACTAGGCCCACCCGTTGCATCATATAAAAGCGAGCGCGCCATTCAGCCAGTAATGTCATTCGTCGATATTATGAAAACAAGTGAGTTTAGTTAGCGACTAGCTAGGTAAAGTGCTGTACGTGCGTTGGTGAATACTGTGAGTGGTGTCATTAGCAAGTTTTTAATACTCGATTCTTTACTTCGGCATTTTTGAAGACAAAATTGTCGGAAGCAAAAAAGAAGAAACGGCAGTATAGCGCGAAGTATATAAAATATGGATTTATTGAAAATCCCACAAATCCATCTGCATTCAGATAAAAAAGATAAAAGTGTGAGTTATTTTCAAGAACTGCAAAAGAAACACTGAGCTCAGCCAACTGTGTCAAAACTTTTTTCAGCGGCTTTTAAGCAAGACAACAAAGGACTCCTAGCTTCCTACAATATCTCCTTGCTAATTGCTCAAACAGGTAAACCTCACACTATTGGAGAGGATTTAATTTTACCAACAATAAAAGAAGTAATAACTACTGTGCTCCATAAACTAGCGGCAGATATTACCCGAAAAATTATTTTGAGCAATAGTTCTGTGCAAAGACGAATTGATTTATTAAAAATGAGAAAATATATCAAGAACTACTATTTGCCAGAAATTTAGAGACGGATACGAAAGGAGAAACCATATATAATACACTGGAAAAATTTTGTGATGAGAAAGGAATTCCACTCAAGAATATTATATCAGCTACTACGGATGGCGCTCCGGCTATAACAGGACGTGCAGATGTGCTAGCTGTACATTGCGTCATTTATAGGCAACATTTGATTGCGAAAAATTTGAGTGAGTGCCTCTCTCAATCACTGCAATATATCATCAAAGCAGTCAATAAAATCCGAAACAGCTCTTTAAATGACAGATTATTTAATCAGCTTTGTGTTGCTAATGTTGAAGATTTCAACCGATTGCTATTTCACACAGAAGTGCGTTGGTTATCAAGAGGTAATTGTCTGACTCGATTTTACAATTTATTTGACTCTGTAATAGAGTTCTTGGAAAACAAAGACAAAGAATTGCACGACAACCTCATCACTTCAAGGAATGATATTGCGTACTTGACAGACCTGTATAAATTATTTAATGATGTTAATCTTCAACTTCAAGGTGGCGACTTGAATTTGATTGAAACAAAAAATGTCATTGCTGCTTTTGTAGCCAAGTTGCTCCTATACAAGAATAATATCGGCACACATGAGTTTCGCAATTTCCCTAATTTGTCAGCAGTAAGCTTCAACAACGACGACTTGCTTGTTCACTGCCAACATTTGGAGAACCTCCACAGTGATTTTACAGAACGATACCAGGACATTTTAAAATTGGAAATACAGGACTGGGTGTTGGATCCTTTTTCAAATGTCAACAAAGCAGGATCACCCCAGCTGGAAGAAGAACTCATAGAACTGATAACGAACGAGGAAAAAAAATTCAAAAATGGATACCAATAATTTTGGCTACAAAAGCCAATCCCGCAATTGTACCCCGGATTGTGGTCCATCATTCAACGATTTTTGATAGCATTTCCATCATCGTATTTGTGTGAACGTGGATTTAGTGCTGTGGCAACGCTGCTAACTAAAGAGAGAAATCGGTTGCAGATTACCGAACGCGGTGACTTACGGCTGTTTTTGAATAAATTCGAACCTGATATTAACAAACTTGTTAAAAATCATCAAATTCATCCATCACATTAGGCTAGTTTCAAAATTCAAATTAAAATGTTTGTTTTAATAACATGAATGAACGTTTTCCTAATATTACAAAATGGTGTTTTACATTACTCTCATCAGAAAGTCTTATTTTCACATGACACACATAATTTAATTATTAAATTAATAACTGCGATTGTGATTCTCAAGATGTAGTAAAGTAAAAAAATTTGGGGGGGCGCTAGACAATAGTTAATTCTCGAAGTGGGCGGTAGACAAAATAAGTTTGAGAACCTCTGCTGTAAACCTTTCCAGCTCTAGTACAAAAAGATAATTGCTGCAGATTATTCAAAGGACCAATCCTAACTGATAATTTACCCCCCCCCACTCACCTGTACATCTTTCGATTTCGTTCCTGTTCAGGAACAAAGGTGGCGTTACTCATCGACATCAGCGTGTGGCTCAGAGCGATGATTGCCAGCAGATGATTGCTGGTAAGCGTCGTGCTCAATTCCCAATGAGTGTGAGACGTGAATATTCTAGTAACTTGTTCTTGCCTGACGAGCTCCGGAGGGAGACTGTTGGTGAGCGATAGATCGATAGGCATAGGCTCGTCGTCCACGGGTATCGTATTGTGCCACGTGGGAAGAAATAGAGACATGTGGTTGGCTTTGGACAGGACGCCGAATGATATCGGAACCTGAAGGATTAAATACTAGTTTATTGTTGGAATTTTCAAGTAGATTACAAGCATAAACTTTTGTGATTCTTTTTTTTAATAATAATGGTAAATTTATTAGTCCCAAAAAACATCAAATGTTTATAGTAGGTATAATATAACGCACATTTTGAACAAGAGTAATACACTAAATGAAAATATTTAAAACTACAACAATCAATTTGAATTTTTTTTTTTTCAGTTTTTTTTTTTTCTTCTTTCTTCCTTGACACAATATTTATTAATAATAAGGTGTTACAAAGTTCGCCTGGTGAGTTTCAAAATACTATAACTCAACCAAAAAAACTCACCATCGGCCTTAGTAATCCCAACTTCACCTGACAGACCCTATCGAGATCATTATCCAGACCCCACGAGTGCAACAGAGACAGCAAAAGCTTGGCGATCTCCATGCCGTGACTAGTTTCGAGGGGGCCCAAAGAATTTGGTTTGTTATTCTTGGAATTTGATTCGCTGCCATCTGAAAAATTCGTGATAAAACTCAGTGAGTCTTGAAAGCGAGAGAATACCTTTAGCTTGGTCGCCCCCTTGCTTTCAAGACGCTCTCAGCCTTCGCCAGGGCGGTTTCGGCACCTTCTTTCATTTTCGCGAGAATACCTACAGGGCGAAAAACAAACTCAATTCTCTAAGGCATCGAGAAAGCAAAAAAAAAATTAATTGATCTGAAACGATATTCACAGCCAGAAACAAAACCTCGAACCATCTTATTTCATAAACTGGAGAACCTACAGGCATTGCTTCTGGTGAATCAATCGAAAACAAATGAAAATACCTAGTTACAATGGGCTTGTTTCATGCTATTGAAAATGATACTGGTTTGCTTATAGATTTCTTATAGATTAAACCTAATCGGTCCCAAGATGTCTTTAAATTCGCAGAAATAGGAACAATTTGAGAAGCAAGAATTTAAATTTGCCGCGTATCTGTTGACCAATAAAATTGATCGTGTCTACAGCGGTGTTGCCAAGTGTATTGGTTTTCAATATCCAATCACAGAACTAAAATAAAGTGATCCAATTTGACAGACACCATTTTTGTTGTTATTGTTGTGAGCTCGGTGTGTTTAGGTAAATATTTTGCGATATTTAGATTTTGAGTACTGATTTTAGATATAGAAGCTATTTGCAGCCATGGTTTTCGTGTAAATTTTATTTATTGTGGGGAATTTTTTCCATTAATTCAAACGTTAACGGGTTCATATAAGGTTCGTTCCAACCTTGAGTCACAAACAGATTTCCAACTGTTTGTAAATCGTTGTCAACGCGCATGTCTGGTAAATATTGGTTTCTGATTGATTTGAAATTTGTGATTGGAACAGCTGATAGTTCAACTGAAGTTTGGCATGGAATTTCAACATAACCTTGAAAAATAAATCTAATCAAGTGTATTTCTGGAGAGTAAAAGAAGTTTGCAGTATTTTATATCTCTATTCTAATTACTAATCAACATGGAACGGTAGGTCACTGCAATAATTAATTTGTGTAATTAAAGATGTTCGTATTTTAGGTTCACTTAAAGAATTCATAATTTTTCCTGCGCCAGCAAATACATAATTTATTTTATTACAATGTTTGCAGGTTATGTTGTTTACAAGTTGCATGAACATAAAACAGAAACAATAATACGGAATACGCATGCGTCAGATTAATGGTTAGAAGATAATCCTCAAACCATTCTGATAGATTTCGAACAGGTTTGAATCTTGGGTGGAACAGAAAACTGATAGTTTACTAATGGTTGGAAACTCACGTTGGAACGCAATCACATTACTGCGCAGAATCCTGACTGTCAGAAACCGTTTCTGACGCTGGTTGGAACGAACCTATTCACTTCCATTATTGAAATTTATGTGATATCAACATTAAAATGTCTACTACAGGAGATATTTTAAAAATAACGTTTTTAGTGAGTTTTGTGTTATTTAGATCCCATGTAAAATTAATTCTCCCTTCCAATGCGTTTCTTGCACTTGTTTCTTAGATTTAGTTGTTGACTGTGAATGCGATTTTACTTTGAATCACGCCCGTGACGTCACGAACCTAGAAAATCTTATTTTCAATTGTTAATTACGGGGAAACAACGGTATTTAGAGAGCTGAAACATAGTGCACTGCTTCTCAATTCAAAATGACTATCAAATGAACTGTAAACCAAAATCATGAAACGATCCCATTGCTACCTAAATTCTACCCTTATCTGCAAGCTTTTACCGTGTTTATCTTTTTCCTTAATAATCATTTCCATGTTCTCTGCCTTGTTTTTCATTTTCCCGAAGAAGTCTTGCAAGAAAGAAAGTTATCCCAAATTAGAACGGTTTTCAGAAACGTACACAGTTTTCTAGTCGTGCGGAAACACTTACCCGCAATTTTTTTATGCGCGTCCGGGCTTGCGCTCTGGGTGAGAGCAGCCACTTTCAAATATTCGGCCTGCGATATCAATCCAGCCGACTCCAGGCTGCCGGGGGACATCATGTCGTATTCTTCGCTCAACAATTCGATTATCAAACATTCTATGTCGAAAAATAAGATGTGACTCTCGGGATCTAAAAAAACGATGATATAAATCACAAAGGTCTAACAATGAGCCACAATCTTCAAACCTAGAATATCTGATATAACAAAGTATCTCACCTTTGGGATTCGTTCTTAGGCCTTGTATCGATAAAGGGGAGTTGTGATTCCTCTGCATGTGAGGATCGTCATTGTTCGTATGGGCCCCCAGCATTTGGAGTTGATGGAGACCTCTTTGCGTTGCATGTCGTATTGCTGACAAGTTTCTGTGTCTCAAACCTCTGAAACGTTATTTTCATTCAGTATAGAATATTTTCCTGGATCGTAAACCCATTCTCGATAACAAAAAGTTTGGCGCCCAACGTGGGACCAATACACGCAACCAAACTTATAATTTTTACCTGAAGAAATGGACCGCAGGATTTGCAAGACCGACTTCCGAAGACGCGTTATTTGCTTCGTTTTCTTCACAGGCGTACAATACCTCCTCCGCCGCGATTCCTGGCAGAAAAAAAACAAAACTGGTAGCACATCTCATTTCGTAGCCTCGAAAACTATTTACCTTGTAGTACCCTATCTAAGTGACCGTTTCCATTTGCCAAACGTACACCGTACCGTCAGAACATCCGATTATCATGAAATCGTCATTAGGCCTCCACTTTATCGTCGTGACGGGGAAGAGATGCCTGGAAGCTAGGCACACGCATTTTCTTTCTGCCAAGCTCAACAATGTGACGGAATGATCCGAAGCTACTGAACATATACACTTTTGTATTCTCGCCTGCAAAAATTGTAGGGATTACTATTTGATTTCATTTTATAATGAGTGTGTGTCTACTTGGTTGTTACTTACGCTGCAATTGTTAGGCGGAACCAGCAACTGGGTGATTTCTCCTGCATGCACACAAAATCTGTGGAGTAATGTACCAGCATACAAGTCCCAGAGACACACCGCAAAGTCAACTCCACCTGACACCAGATGGTTCTTGTCGTACCGTGAGTGTTCTCGGTGCGGATATAGCAGACAGTTGACTCGACCTCCGTGACCGGAGAGAATTTGATGTTGCGGCCAACCTGAAAAAAAAAACAGCTTTTGTAGTCAACAAGAACTCCCAGTCAAGTTGAAGTTTAAAATCAACAAAACTTACCGTTATACTGCTGATGATTTCCGTGTAAAAGTTGCAGCATCACAGTCTGCGTTGCAGGTACTATAATTATGGAACCGTCTTCTCTGCCAACAACTAACCTGCTTTGAAGAGGAAGGTAGATACTAGCTGTCAATTTTATCGCTGAAACACATAAACTTAATTTAAATCATTGATTAGGATAACGAATGCTATACAAATTCTTGGAGTTTCTCAAGGATCGCAAATAGGCCCAATACTCCTCAATCTATTTTTTAACGAAGTAATTGACAGTTTTTGTGATGCAGAACATCAAGCTTTAAGCAAATTATCTTCTTGGTGTGATAAATAACAAATAACATTCTTAAGAACTGTGAACCATATTGTCTGGAAATGTGCTTTATTCTATTTTAGGCTTCCTTCAAATTGAACAAGGGTATTAAATAAAACTGATGATAATTTTAACTCGACATTGCTTTACTTTCGTGAGATAATTGATCTGAAAAACGTTTCAGACGAGAGACAGACAGCATCAAATTTTTTGGGGGAAGATAGCAGAGGTTATGAACATGTCAAAAGAGCGTGTTTGCAGTTTAGGCGCAATAAATCCGAGGTTTGGTACTGATTATTTACGGTACAGTAAATGAAACTTGGATACATAACTGTAAAGCAGGGGTCTCCAAACTTTGAAGCCTTCGGACCATAATGATTTTTTCAGTTTGTTCAAAGGGCCAATTTCTGCTCTTAAGTATATTTCTAAACTAGGATAGTCGCAAAGTGCGTGACCCAAGCAAACTTACGCTTTTTTTGCATTTCAATTATTATTGTGACACTTAACGACATCTAGTGGCGAGTAGTGGTACTATGTACTATCTTTTTCAGCTACCCGCTAGGTGGCATTAGGCGTAATTAAATATTTGGAATTACCGCGTTGGTTCGAGAAAGTTCTGGTTCTAGCTAGTGTATTCCGATCACCTCGAGATGGCAGTAATAATTGCATATAAAAAGGCTAGAGGCGCAACTGCGAGTTAGTCTGCGTAGGAAGCGAAACTGTCTATTGTGAAATAAAGTAACACCCGCCAATAAAAGTATTTTGATTTGACTTATTGTTTTTATGTGTGATTTGTTAGTATGGAAAAGAAGCGAAAAATCGACAGTGAATGCAGAACGTTCCAAGAAAAATGGATCTTTCAGTATTTTGTGATTGAGTCCAGTAATAAGGTGCTATGTTTAATTTGTAATGAAACCATAGCTGTTCTCAAAGACTATAACATTAAACGACACTATGAATCGAAACATCTTCAAAGTTACTCCAAGTATACAGGACGTTTGCGGAAGAAAAAATTTGAAGCTTTGAAACGCGGACTCAAATTGCAGCAATCTTTGTTTACCAAAGCGAATACTGAACAAGAGTCTGCAACTCGCGCCAGCTTTCGTGTGGCTCTTGAAATCGGCAAACGTGGCAAACCATTCACCGATGGAGAAATGATAAAAGAATGCTTGATTGTAGTAGCCGAAGAAATATGTTCCGAAAAGGTAAATTAATTTAGAAGTGTCAGTTTGTCAGCAAACACCGTGGCTCGGAGGGTGCCAGACATCGCAGAAAATATATCATCTTAACTGTCTGACAAAAAAGGACATCATGAGTGGTTTTCTCTAGCATTGGATGAGTCAACGGATGTGTCAGATATTACTCAGGTGTTGACTTTTATTCGCGGAGTAGATAAAAGCTATGAAGTGTATAAAGAACTTCTTGATATTGATAGTATTCACGGCACGACAACAGGGGCAGATATTTTTAAGGGAGTTGAAAATGACATTAATAAAAAGAACCATCGATGGAGAAATTTGAAATCTATAACAACTGATGGAGGCAAAAATAAAGAAGTGGTTGCACTTGTGTCAAAGGCTGTAGGAAATGATGGTGGTTCAAAACCATTAGTCTTACATTGTATCATTCATCAACAGTCCTTGTGCGGAAAATTTTGGATATGTCTGAAGTTCTAAAACCAGTCATATCAGTTGTTAATTTCATCAGATCCACTGGGCTGAATCACCGACAATTCCGCGAGTTTATTCAACAGATTGGAGAAAATGATTTACCATATCATTATGCCGTACGCTGGCTTAGTTGCGGAAAAGTCCTTAAGCGCTTTTTTGAACTTCGAGCAGACATCGAAATTTTTTTAAAAGAGAAGCAGCGCCCTTTTGACGATTTAGAAAATAGTGAATGGATATGGAAGTTAGCCTTCTATGTCGATTTGACAAATCATATGAACGAACTGAATTTGAGATTGCAAGGAGAAAATCAGCTTCTCCCTGATTTATACACCAATATCAAATCCTTCAGCCAGAAAATAATACTATTTCAATCGCAATTACGTAAAAAATGTTTCACACATTTTGAAACATGTGAAATATTCAGCAACACTACAGAAACTGAATTTCCCGATAATTTTGCAATCGAAACTTTCGAGTGCTTTGAAGATAAATTTTGATACTCGTTTTTCAGATTTTGATGTCATTGCGAATGAAATTAAGCTTTTTCAAAATCCTTTTGATTCTGACATTGAAACCCTGGCTCAGGAAGTCCAAATGGAAATTATAGATTTACGGTGCGGTGATATGCTTAAGAACAAATATCAAAATTCATCTTTGTTGGAATTTTGTAAGAGTCTTCCACTGGAACAATTTGATAATTTGCATAAATTTGCTCGTGGGTTGTTTTCTGTTTTTGGTACTACTTACTTGTGTGAGAAAACGTTTTCCAAGATGAAGTACACAAAGAATGTTTACAGATCCCAATTAACCGATGAGCATCTTGAATCTCTTTTGATAATTGGTACAAGTAAAATTGATCCACAACTACAAAGTATTGTCGGTGGAAAATCACAATTACATGAATCTCATTAGTGTTTTTGTTTTACTGTGATTCATTTCAATTATTTGTTAGTTATTAATATGCTTAAACTTAGATACATAAGTTAAGTTTTCTTTGTCATCATTTCTGTCGTTAAGTTTTACCTTGCACGTAAATAAAACCGAGTAATTATCATTCTGTGTTTTCTTCTTTAACTCATCTCAGCAATAGTAACAACAATTAGGTAATCATTGGCTGTCGCGGGCCGGATTGATGACACTGGCGGGCCAGATTTGGCCCGCGGGCCGTAGTTTGGAGACCCCTGCTGTAAAGTATTCAAAAAACACTTTATTGTGAGATTTTCACTAAATAGTTTTACAAAAACACAACTAAGGTTTGACTGATCCGGTGCTATGATATCAATTACATTGTTATTACCGGTAATTCTGGCGAGTTTACACAGTTGAAGCACGATAAAGGTTACAATCTTGATCTAGCAACACTTACGCTGTCCTTCTTGTTTCTCCAACTGATCCAGGATCCCAACAGGGCTCGGATTCATGCTCGCCCATGCTTCCGTCAAACTAGTCGTCATGGTGGCTACCATCGTTACCGGTTGTGGTAGTTTCTGTCGTTGAATCTCTTCGAGTTGGGCGGCCGATATTTCAGGAATGTTCCACACCAATACGTACCCTTCGGAATCACCCCGAATTAAATAACGCGACTTGGTCTGTTTGTTGTGACGGTTGGTAGTGACGAAGCGCATTGCAGGCGGGCAAGACAATGGCTGAAACGTAAAGACACAATAACTAATGCCTCGTACGATAAAAATGATTCAATTTACCTTGCTGTCTGGTTGATTCAGCAGGCAGTACAAAAAAGGGCTGTCGCTCTCTATACTGGGCGTATGGAAATCTGTGTTATCCGGTATGCTGCTGTAAACAGTAAATTCCAATTTCTCAACGGCTGAACGTGCCGAACCTCTTCCGAGAGTATAAAAATATACAGTCAGAAAAAAACGAGACAGTTGTAGATCCTGTATGTTATCACTGAATATTTCCAGCATCTACAACAATCTTTCTCACACGTGAATCACCCCAAACCTATTATTTTACGATTTGTAGAGCGAACTCGAAAGCATGGATGGCAAAGCGGAACACTTTGAGGTTATGCAAGTTATTAGAACTTCAATTAGTCATATAGAAAAAGTGAGAGTCATGCATGAGAAACAAAAAAAAGAGGCTGAAAAAGAAAAGAGTGCTGTGAGTGTAGGCTTTGCATGTATTAAATTAAAAAAAGGTGTTCAATGGTTGAACACAAAAACATTTACCTGAGAAACTGTTCTTTAACAAATGCAAGGCACGGAAATAAGCTGGTTTATCAAAATTACCCACGATTTTTCGGCGGGGTAATTTTAACCATTCCAGTTCTTGATTTCGAGGCAAAATTCTGTTCAAGTCAACTGTCTGTGAGGAAAAGGTATTCTTGAGTAACAGAGGTGATATGCCTTTAGATCTTGAAAGTAATGATTGGTTTATAGATCAGTCTTTCACTTTAATATACGAGGGCTGCTTAAAAAGTATTACGAATTCAAACTGAACCTAAGCCCTGCCGAAACAACCCAAAGAAGGCATTTGGCAAGGATAGTGTTAGTGGTTGACCTACAGTAATCCAGGACGAGGATTTGAGGGTCCTGGTGGAGACTGGCCCATCACAAACGGTGTGTGTAGCCCATATGTTTACCCCACTCTACAGATAAGTACCACGAGTAGACTTTTGACAATTCGCCTAATGTATATTGAGTATTGATCTACCATTTTCAGTTTGTGTAAAAAGTTAAAGCAAAGTTAAAACGTAGAGTTTTCAATGAAACTCGAGATGAACCTTTTACTGTATATTCGACCTTATTCAGTGACATAATTCACAACATATACAAATAAACAATCCAATGGGTGCTCATTTACGCTTAACGCGCGTTTCCGTGTAACGCCATCTAGGGGACTAGACAGTAACTATTTCCTGTCCGTTAGTTGCCAAACTGTACAATAGATGGCGGTAAGCTTCAATGCGAAGCGAGAAGTTCCTAGTCTCCATTCTCGAAAGTACTAGGCCCGCCCGTTGCCTCATATAAAAGCGCGCGCGCCATCCAGCCAGTAATGTCATTCGACGATATTACAAAAACAAGTGAATTTAGTTAGCGACTAGCTAAGTAAAGTGCTGTACGTGCGGTGGTGAATACTGTGAGTGTTTTTTACTGTCAATTCTTTTCTTTGTCAATTTTGAAGACAAAATTATGTCGAAAGCAAAAAAGAAGAAACGGCAGTATAGCGCGGAATATATAAAATATGAATTTATTGAAAATCCCACAAATCCATCTTCGCCTATGTGCCTTCTTTGTCAAAAAAATTTTTGAATGAAGCGATGAAACTGTCAAGGCTACAAGATCATTTGAATAAAATGCATTCAGATAAAAAAGACAATAGTGTGACTTATTTTCAAGAACTGGAAAAGAAACACTCAGCTCAGCCAACTGTGTCAACAGGGGTTTCTAAGCAAAACGACGACGGACTCTGAGCTTCCTATAATATCTCCACATAATGACACACGTAATTTAATTATTAAAATAATGACTGCGATTGTGATTCTTAAGATGTAGTAAAGTAAAAAATTGGGGGGCGTTAGAAAATAATTAATTCTCGAAGTGGGTGGTAGTAGACAAAATAAGTTTGAGAACCTCTGCTGTAGATTATATTTATTTTTTAAAATGACGTATCCATGACAACTATCTGTAGATCACCCACCATACAGTCCAGATTCAACCCCTGTGGAAGTGAAGTGCGAAAAGTGTGGAGATTACGTGAAAAATGCATGTATTTCGGGAGAACGAATAATTCTTTTTTCTGCAGAATGTTTTTATTCCTACTTTTCAAACAGCCCTTGTAAAAATAAAATGAAAAATTTAACCACTGGTACCCCCATTCCTTTTCAAGAACTGGATTTCTGCATGAAGCAAAATAAAAAAAATGTAAATGAGTGAGTTTCTAACCTATTAATAATACTCTTGCCACGTAGCTTGCTGTTTGTTGTCCAGGTGAAAATAAAAAAAGAAAGTATTAATATATTTTGCTAACAGTAGGTGCACATTAATTAAAATTAATTCTAACTCAAATTGCTAAATTAAAAAAATAAATAAAAACTCTGTAGTTAACAAGTCTTCAGTTTATATTTCAATTTAGGCTGAAAGAAATAAGATGATTAACAATTGTTAGCGAGGAGGGGATGAGAATAATTCAAGGCGACATCTTTTATTTTCCATCAAGAAGTATCATTTTTATATTCGGTTCAAACTGAATATGAATATATAAAAAAAGTTGTTAACGGGATTCCGCAAAACAAAAAATAAATATAAAATAGATATATCTGACAAATAGGAAGAACATTTTAGAAATAAATCATGACAAAAAATGTATATACCTCCATAGTTATAGTTTTTATATTACGATTACCAGTAAAAACTGAACATTTTAAATAAAATATGCGACTTTTAGATATGACATTTGATTCTCCACTGTCAAAATATAAACCTTCATTTAAATTGAAAGGATTATATTTTTGGAAGTGATTAAATTTTGGGAAAGAAAGTTTTTGGCTTTCTACCACTCCATCTTGCTACAAAAAAATGTGGGAATCTTCAAGATGGAGTAGTAGAAAGTCAAAAACTCTGTTTCAAAAAAAAATTAAACTTCATGTTTGCGACTCTTCACTCTCTTATGGAATTCTTGACAAAGTTCTTTGTAGCTTGTATCTTTTAGCATAGGAAAAAAACTTTTACGATTTGACATTACGGTTTTTCAGAGTTTTACTTCTTATTGGATCCGACAACCGCTAAACTTTGGAAGTTCCATCATATCCCACAAATACACTTGAATACATAATATAATTTTTCAACGCTCCAAATATCACTCCTACTAACACAACCACCCGCTCTGTATACAACAACCGTTAATGCATTCCCCAATCTAGTAACATCCTTCAATAAACCCACTGAACAAAGAATTTAAGACCAATCCACCGAGATGTTTGTTAAGTTAGGAAAAAAATCATCCCCTCGTCCAACTCATACCTCAAACCACCTACAAAATCAGTTATCTGAGCCTTACTTGGATGGCAGCTTGTAAAGATAACCTTTCCCGGCATCCGACCACATGATGATCCTATCGATGGCCAGAAAGTCCCCCGACATCCACCTCTCTCCCCTGGGAGCCAGATAGGAACACAAGACGCTGAAATCACCTTGAAAAGCACGCGTTTTAAAATTGGTCCTTCGAGCCGGATAATCACTACGACTTACCAGCATCGTATATTTGCCAATACTTGGTGCACACGACAAGCACCGTTCGTTGATTGTAGCAGCAGCACTGCAAACACACCGCGTTCAATGTCCGGATTTGCTTGCTCTCGTTCTCGTATATGGGCTCCTGGTGTCTGTGCTCTGCTCCGGTCAGCGTCCACACTTTGACCATGCCGGTTGTGGTTAAGGCCAGGACTACGTCGTCTTTACGCTTGGCCGGTCTCAGCACCTACATTAATTGCAAAAGGATTTGAATTACTGAGCCCCATTCAGCAGAGTTTCGAAACACATACATGCAAAGCACTGATCCAATCGGGGTTTTGTTTGGAGGAGAGCATGAAGAGCACCTCCAAGCTGAATGGGTCCATCACTATGATTTCGGGGTAGTAGCCATTGCAGAACAACCGAAGGTCCTCGCAATTGCACATGTGGTAGGCCTGGGAAAAGAGCGAATTTATAACTTATGTTGATATTCTTATGTCGATATTGTTGATGAGTGATAGCTTTTAACCAGTTGATAAGATCATATATTTTGTTTTGGAGGTGTTGAGTTTTAATTTATTGCTATTCATGTACTTGAAAACATTTCTTAGTTCATTATTCATTTGATCAGCTACTGTTTATATATTATCTCCTGAAATTGATAACAAAGTGTCGTCTGCAAAAAGGTTCATGAAATCACAACCATGGATGTTATCTATATCATTTAGGTAGATTAAAAATAATATAGGTCCCAAAACACTCCCCTGAGGTACCCCGAAAATGACATCGCGAGATGATGACACTGAATCCTTTATTTTGGTTACCTGTTTGCTTTGTGATAAATAATCAGTCAGCCATAACAAAACAGTTTCCCTGATACCAATACTTTGCAGTTTATTTAGTAATATGTGGCGATCAATTGTCTCAAAAGCTCTTTTAAGATCTAAAAATGCGGCTATAATATAATGTCCATTATCAATTGATTCTTTCCATTTTGATATTGTGACTTGTAATGCAGACTCACATGAATGGTGTTTTCTGAAACCTGACTAATATTTTAGTAATATATCATTATTTTTTAGATATTCAATGAGTTGATTATAAACTGCGAGTTCTAATATTTTTTCAATCCAAGGCAAAGTGTTGATTGGTCTAAATTCCCAGGACTTTCTGAATTTCACTGTATTAATTTCATCATCCACATCAATGTGTTTGCATCACATATATTCTCTGACTGTCAGCTACAATACGTACTTGATGTTTATGTTATTCATTTTTGCTAGACTCATTTCCCATTCAGTATTCTTAATACCTAGTTGAGGTAACTGTATGAACAATTAACACGACAACTGACACAAATGACAATCTCAACTCAGACAAACTAAACATGTGCTCTAAACGCAATATTTATCAGGTACAGGTACCGCATTCAGCCACCGTATTGACCAGATTTGGCTCCTATGGAAGGACTGCGTTTTGCAATGATTGAGTATATAAAAACCGAATCGATGAGAGAGCTCGATGACATACCGAAAAGTGTGTATCAGAACTGCTTTGAGGATTGAAATAAACGCTGATGCAAGTGTATTATATGTACATCGTCAAGGTTTTCACTACAAATGTTGGCAGTTTGCATTGAACACACGTAACTTTATTGGTGACACTTTATTTGCACTGTTTGCAGGAAGATACTTGGATTTTGTTGGCAAGAAATGAACTTGTGTCTGAACACGACACCATATTAGGTATACTACTAAGGGGGCAACTTCAAAGGAGACAAAATAGAAATGGGTGAATGTTTTTTGAGAAAAATGAAAATTCACTTTATTTTACCCAGATATTCTTTAAAAAAGGAAAATTATCTTTATAAATCAACAATTAAGGCAAAATATAAATTATAGTTCAATACCAACTCCACAAGCCACATAAACGACAGTTGTTTTGTTATTTATTTATATAGAGGAAGATAGGTTAGGTGCACAAAATGTCATATATCACAGAATGTCTCGGAACTCGGAACATAAGTAAACAGAACAGCACGCCTCTGAAATATGTCATCTTTGTTTGTCTCATACAGGTAACAGATTCATTGTCCTTTATTAGCTATAACCGAAGTTGCCAAATGGTGAAATAGAAACGAATCCCTTTATCAAAAGTATTGCAATTGGTGTATAATGAAATCAACAGCGGGGAGGCCACTGCAGCAGTGCTTTGTGACTTATCCAAAGCTTTTGACTGTGTCAATCACAGCATATTGCTTCGGAAACTCATAAGATATGGTTTTAGGGACAACAGTCATATTTGGTTTAGTTCATACCTTTCTGACAGAAAACAATTTGTAAGAACGTCATCTAACTCGGACGTGGGAGAGATACATTGTGGAGTGCCTCAGGGCTCTGTGTTATGTCCTGTGCTGTTTCTGTGACTGTGATTAATGATTTGACCAACATATCGATTACAGGAAGCTTTACCTTATTTGCTGACGACACCATATTAATGTGGCATGACAAGGACAAAAACAGATTGCATAACAAAATGTGCCAAGACATGAAAAAAGTGAAGAATTGGTTTGAATCGAATCTTCTATCATTGAATACTAGCAAAACAAATATATTAGCAGTCTTGCAGGTACTTATGTAAAGCAAAATGGTGGAATTCATGTAAACCCCTTTTTCGAGAACATAGATTACGGTTATTTCAATATTTATATTGGAAACCGTGTCAATTATACATAAAAATAGGGAGAACTATGAATCTACAGCTACAGCCACATATCACACAAGGCGGTCAAATGAACTGAGTCTACCAATTCCAAAAACATGTTTGATTCAAAACTCGTTGATATATAATGGAACAGGATATACAATAAACTTCCCAATGAAATTCAAGAGACTCCTTTCATCATATTTAGAAAGAAATGTACAAAACTATCAAGTGATAAAGCCTATTATGACTTACAAGAATATTTTGACGATGCCCTGTAATTTAGAATGTGATGAAACTGTGATTGTACTGTGTGTGAAACATATACTTTTATTCGTTGTCCAAGTTCTTGTCAAGTAAGTATTTCAATAATTTTTAAAGAAAAAGGTTGAAATGATAAGTTTAAAATGCATTGTTTTAGAGCTCTTTTATGAAAACTATTTGATTTTCATCAGGAGGAACATTCCCCATTACCAAGGTGGCAAAAGAAAGCAAAAAAAGGTCACTACCCTGTATCAATCATTTTTTAATCAACTATTTCTTGTAATTACACTAAAGATATAGATGTAGATCTTATCTCATAAAGAAAAAAATGCTGATGTACAATCTTACATCAGTTTGTTCTGAATCATGTATTCAAGTCATCCTGTGAAAGATCTAAAGTCAAAATAAAAAAAACAGTTTTACATGTGTTACATCTATACTATTTGCCAATAATGAAATGAAAGATAAATTTGACAAATATCATAAATAACTATTTATTTTAGGATCATACAATATCATTTATCAAATTGATAATCTTTCCAGAAACACCAACAATTCTTATGATTCAAAAACATAACAGGAGATTACTCCTGACGTGAATTAAAATTAAAAAATGTGTTAATTTTTTATGTAAAGACGCACGCACCTGTATGTTAGTATGCACCTGTGGCATCTTAATGGCTTCTCTGCACTTCCCATCTGTCAAATCCCACGTGCACATTTCACCTGCCTCGGAACTTGAAACGATGTAGTTGTTATCCTGAATCATCGAAGCTCGGGATATACACAATATTGGAGCCGTGTGTCCAACTAAGAGACATCTTGGAATCATATGGAGCGTATCGGGGTCAACTTGCCTGAAAAATGTATCAACAATAAATGATGTAGTAGAAAATGAAGTCAGTCCTGAAACTGTCATCTCCTGATGATGCCATATTGGTTGGCGAAAGTCGCGTTGAGAGACAGTATTTTTGTTCTGGCAAGGAAAAGTTTTTTTGATAGGTTAGGATCATATCAGACACTTGAAATTTTTAATGAGATCAATGTCACTGATCATTTTAGCACTAAGCAGGTCAACCAATTGATTGTGTATCGAAAACATACCGGATTTTGAAAATTATCTTTTATGAGGGTTACAATCTCCATGACGAATTAACTCTCTCACAACTATTAGATGTACTAAAAAGTTCAATTATTATTATTAATGAAAGTGAATGAATTTCACTAGTTCGGACTTCCATTGTCTACTATATAAAATGATTTGAAATCCCTGAAACAAGTAAAAAAGGATAATTAAAAAAGAATAGTTGAAAATAACAATTATATTAAGCACCAATAAACCTGAAATGAAATGATAGTGAAATAACCTACAAGTAAAAATATAATAATTGAATGAATAAATATTAAAGGAATGAAAAAAGAAAATAATAAAAAAATAAAAAAGTGTAGAGATTTTTTTTTATTATTTTCTTTTTTCATTCCTTTAATATTTATTCATTCAATTATTATATTTTTACTTGTAGGTTATTTCACTATCATTTCATTTCAGGTTTATTGTTGCTTAATATAATTGTTATTTTCAACTATTCTTTTTTAATTATCCTTTTTTACTTGTTTCAGGGATTTCAAATCATTTTATATAGACAATGGAAGTCCGAACTAGTGAAATTCATCACGAAACATTGTCAATCACCTTCAAACAAATGAAAGTGAATATTTTACCTTTGTATATGTTACCATCTTATTTTGATGAATTCATTATTTATGCAGATGCAGATTAACCAACTCGATGAAAATATTGTTTTATAAAGGTTTAAACCATTTTAATAAGCTGCCAAGAGACATAAAACAAAGCGAAAGTATTTATATATTTAAACCTAAACTAAACAACTATATTAAAACAAACACAATTTTGTAGGAAAAGACTCAATGATGCAGAACATCAGTAGTCTTAAACCTTAACATTTATTATCATGTATCAGTATGTTTTAAATTGTTAGTATAGTCTTATATAAGTTAGTTAACTTTGAATTTTATTTCCTTTTCTATTTTATTTCTCAACATTGTTAGGTTACAGTCATATGTATGACTCTAGTTATTAGTTATTATTATTATTGGTTAAGGACATATTATTAATGTTTACTGATTTATTATTATTATTGTATATTATTATTATTATTGTATGTATATTAGGATTTCCTAAATAAAAGTATTCATTCATTCATTCATTCATTCATTCATTCATTCATTCATTCATTCACCTTTGTAGTGCCCTACAATTTCCTTCAAATGGAGTATGCTAGATGTTGCTAGGAGATGTTTTTGTTTAGAAAATAGAGAAAAGAATTTAATAAAAACTTCAATCAAAAACGCTTCTCCAAAAGTAGTTTAAAACCTACAATTGGTGACCCCAAGAAGTGAATAGTTATTACGCATTTGATAAAACCATGGTCAAGTTACTTCAAAACCTTTCGCGAGAGCAGTTAGTCAACCTACTTGAATATTTCAATGTCAATCCTGGTGGAACTGTTCCCGACATGAAAATAATGCTGGAGGCTGAAATTTTTAAGCAGTATCCTGGAATGATAAATTCCCAAGACTTTGATTTCAAAGAACTTTTTTGCAAAATCATTGATCAGGAGAAATCTAAGGAATCTCAAGCAGAAGGTAGTGTTATTGAAAAGGTGAACAAGCTAGAGATTCTTTGTAATAAGCTGATTGAAAATCTCGAAAATAATAATAGGAGAAGAAATCATACAAGAAAGCGTTTTTGATTGAAGTTTTTATTAAATTCTTTTTTCTACTTTCTAAACAAAATCATCTAAACAAAAACATCTCCTAGCAACACCTAGCATACTCCATTTGAAGGAAATTGTAGGGCACTACACCTTCTTTAAGGACGTTGTGAAATTTAGAATTGTTTTTATTAAATACTAGTACTATGTTGCTGTATCGCTGGTGTTTCAATATTTTGACAGAATCAGAATCAACGAACTTAGGCGTGAGCAGCGTTATAGAACAGTGTTTTAAAAACATTGTTCTACAGCGCCATCTCGAGGCGAGTTACAGAAAATTACTTATACATGTCAAGTTTCATCACGATCGGTTGATTGGGCACCAAATTGTGGAATTGTATTCGATTATTGATCTAACAATTGAACAATATATGATTTTTATTGAAGTGAGAGATAGTTCATTTGCAGATCTAGATTGAAACTTAACATTTTTAGTGCTGATTGTGTATGTTGTTTTCAGTTCTGGTTGATTGATTTTACATGGCCGGTTAATGGGATTTTTGTTTTGGAAAAAAGTAAATTTTTCACATTTGTCTATATTTAATTGCAGTACATTTTTATCACACCAGCGAACAAAGGTAGATAAATCGTAGTGTAATAATTCTGTATCAGTTGAGTCATGAGTAACTTTAAACATCTTCAGGTCATCAGCAAACAAAATAAATTCACTGTAAAGAATAACATCTTTCAAGGCATTTACAAATAGGTTGCAAAACAATGGCCCTAAATGAGAACCCTGTGGTACACCCGATGAAACTGTGATTGAGGAAGATACTGAATTACCATATTTTACAAATTGTACTCTGCAGGCTAGATAATTTTCAATCCATTTCAGAATGTTTTCCTGAATACCCAAAGTGTTTAGTTTATGCAACAACAAATTGTGGTTTACTCGGTCAAATGCCTTTGAGAAATCTGTGTAAATATAATCCACCTGGATTCTATTTATTTTATTTATTCATTTATTATTTTTAATTTAAAAGTACCTGATGATACCCCATAAAATAACAACAAATAAAATCAATCAACTGCAATGGTGTTCTTAAAATAGATCATTATATTTTCAGATCAAAAACATCATCCTGATTTCTTCACATACAAGCAAGAAAAACAATGACTTCTTGAAAATAAATTGTTTACAGTATTATGGGTCTTATAAATATAATGATTCACTGCCAAGAATTTTGCAACGTTCCTTGGGCCACACTACTTTCACTGTTGTTTGTTTTCATGAAAAATCTTTATTACTTCTAATCTTTACGATATGATAAATCCAACATGACACGACTTTGATAAACATCAGTTACAAATTTGAAAAGGTGGTTCCGTTATTTAAAAAGGAAGATACAACATTCATTTAAAACTATGGACTCCTCTAGTATGGGTTGAAATCTTAAATACTGTTTTCTGATTTGTCTTGAATCATCTCTTCAGAAGCATGATAATTTTTCCTAATTAGCATGGATTTCGAAGTGGTTTTCCTAGGGTTACGGCTTTAAATGCTTTTTATGGTCTTGATCTTGTTTGTTCGTCCACCACAATATATTGACGAAAACGTAGAGGCAGGCATATGGAATCAGAGAAGCAGAATTGGAATAGCTTCAATAATTTTTGACTGGTTGACAGCCTAAATTTTTTAAGAATGAGACTGAAAAAACAAGTCAAGTTCCAATGGATATGGGAGTTTTATAGGGCTCCATTTTGGGCCTTGTGTTACTGTCTCTGTATGTGACCGAAATTAGTTCAGTAACATCAGACGCTCTCTATACAATATGCCGATGACACACTACTGGCTACTGCTAATCTCGGTTGAATAATAATGATAATGATAATATTTATTCACTTTTGGCAATACAAAGTATTTTTATTTAGTATGTCATAAAAGAATAGTAATACATGTTACTTGAGAAACTATGAAAATCTTTTTAATGTTTTTTTTTAAGATTATTGTCTAAACATTCTTGGAAACCATAACAATATTTCTCTAATAATAGGGCTTCAACTTCATTTCAAAATGTGTCATAAATTCCTGTCCTTTTGAATTATTCGGGTAGTTCGTTATGAAATAAGGGCTTTGGCTTTATTGAGATCTAAACAATCACTGTCAATGTGCATATTTCAATTCAGATCCTCTTATGAAGGATTATCTGAAAATCTTATTCTTTAGAGGATTGGTTATTGTCAATTATAAAAGGAGATCAGAATTGGAATATTTGTTCAATAAACAGTAAATATTCCTTCACTGAAGAGCGAATACAATGATAATTAAAGCTAGTCTTGGTTTTTATTTGTATTTATAGCCATCTATGACATCAATTGACTATTAATTTGTTTTTGTTTTGACTCACCGAAGTACTCATTGTGCCAAAACGGTCAAATAAAATAAATTACAATTTTTCTGAATTACGAGATTTTTGTGACTCACCACAAACAAATCTGCCCATCGTAGCACCCTGTGGCTAGCGTCTTCAGATCTTTGGAGAGATAAATGCAGGATATACAGTGTGTTGGAGCATATTTTCCCCAAAGCACTACAGGAACTACTAAGCTAGTCCCGGGCATTTTGATTTGCAACCTGAAAGATACACATAGTTTGTGTAATACCTAAAAACACATAAATGTGGTTTGTAGTGGAAAACATTCAAGTGGGGCAAAGTCAATTAAACAAATTAAACTCAATTAAAGGTTTGCTAAACACGAAACAATCACATGACTTTGTATGCTTCGGTCCAGAAATCATCTGCGTCTTATTCGACGCCAATAAATATTAGTTTAATGAGAGTAGATTGAACTGGTACAATAACATTGAAAATACTATTCCGCGTGAGGCGACGATCTATTTGCTTTTTCCACCACAACCTTTTCTTGTTAAAATTAAAAGATATGGCATTATTTCACCTTGTTATATAGATCTCTCGAAGGACGGATTACTCTCAAAATAATAATTTTTGCAATTTAGAGTGTGAAATATTATTCGCCATCTTAGCGAGCAATCAGCTGTTTGACGTTGATGTTGATGACAATGACGTTTCCCGAAGCGCCATCTCTCGCGGTTAGAAAATAAAAGTTTTTTTTGCAACCGATATTAGGAAATGACGTAATAGTTTCGTAATAGTCAAACAATGGTTCTGAAAGTTTTTCGGTATTCTTAGAAACTTAAAAGAGTACAAACGCGTAGAAAGGACACGAAAATCTATAATAATATTCTCCCACAATTCACACTCACAAATGTGATTTGACAAATTCACATTTACAACTGTGAATTCACACTTATACCTATAACCATTGTCTAATAAATCTATAGACAATGCTATAACATTGTCTAGACAATGTAGACAGCAAATTTCCCGCATGTACACTTAGTACTCGGTACGATATATGTCAGCACGTTACATTTATTGCACATTCATTTAGTATATAATTGTTAATGAAACAATTATATACTAATATAGATGAATTCATATAACTTAAGTTAGATTCAACTAGTGCAACTAGAACTTGGCAAACATGTAGATTTGGTTAGTTAAGGTTAGGATAAAAGTTGGATCTGGTTATCATTACTTGGCATCTACAGGCGCTTGTCTGCCAAATTGCAGTTTTGCTACAATTCGGCAGAAACTTTTGCAGAAAAAATGTAAAAGGCTGGCTCATCGCATCTACTCAGAGCACATGATTATCGAACCCAAAGATCGCTTACATTACGGTTGTGGTAATTGCTTAGTGACATCGGTATTTTCCGACCTGTGAAATCTTTTCAGTATCAAAAGAATAGGTACTAATAATATAATTAATGCTCTTATGGAATCATTATCATTAGGAGATTACAACCTATCCTTACAAATGAGAGGGTCGACTTTTGGCCATGAATAATATTACAGGCAGGAATTGCTTTTCCACTCGATCGAAATGAATAACTATATCATTGGCTCCACTCTATAGAGTCATCCTCAAAGATGCTTTTAGATCTTAACTAAATGGAGATTATCATCAAACTTGTGATACACTGTTTGGAACCTTTGGTGTAGTAATGAATATTACTTGAGTTTTTTCCCAACACCAAACCGTTATTTCAACACCTCGACACGTGTTTCGATCACCAAGTGATCATCTTCAAGAGGAAGATCAAACTCCAGTAATATTCATTATCGTCAAAGTCAAAGTTACAAATATCTAATGATGATGCACACTTGGTTTGTTGAGATTTGTTTTCTCAGTATTTTCTCTAGTTTGATGTCTAACAATATACAAATAAACGTGTATGATACATTCAAATTCAGCTACAACTAACAACCTTATTTTCTGATGTTTACCCAGTAAATACAAGAAAATGGAATAACCGAACGTTGTTCTGCTGAATTTCCTACATCAAAAATCGAACTTTTCTATTAGAGTTTTGACATTTTATAATATGGCGTCGACTGAAGCGAAAGATGTAGTAAATGATGAAAGTACTGAAAAAAATGGTGATTTGGAGGTGAGTCGTGATTGTTAACTACGTCCCTGCCTACCTCCTGTACAAATTGGGACAAATGGATTGTATGTTCAGCAAAAAATTGTTTTTGTTCCATCTCTCTTAAGGTGGATTTCAACGTCAATCCAATATGGAGTAGAGTATTCGCTGATTGGTAGAAATATTTAAATTTTGACATCTCCGTATATTTTTACCAATCGGAACACTGTAGCATGGTCGTGCGTCAACTGTAGGTTGAGTTGGTGCGACTATTGAAAAAAATAAAAATTAACTCCCCTAAAAAAAGATGTCAGTTTCCTTCTGAACTGAAAGCCAAACAAGCGTTGTTGTTCGGCGCCAGAAATTGAAGCATTATTTGGTTTTTGTCTGGGAAAAGGTAAAGTTAATTTTGATTGTTTATTCAGTTTTTAATATGCACTAGATCTAGAGGTATTATTTTTGCCACATGTAGGAATGTTAAAGTTGAATTCAATAATTTTGCACGTGTTTATCGGCGCCGGTTAAAATTTGCGAATTTCGTTGTTTGTAGATGATACCAATTACATTTTAGCACCATTCAGGTAATTTTTTTTCAATACTTTGTAATCATCAAGTTAGATTATGAAGAACTGGTGTGATAATATTAGAGTGTATTGAATACTCCCAAAATTTTCTGATGCCAAATAAATGTATATGATTTTGTTATATTAAAAATTATCTCTCCCCCAAATGTTTTAATATCTTGAGTTGGTAGGAAGTTGAAATACATTTAACCTAGAAGTAATTATTATGAAAAACGATGCTTTCAGACTGTTGTGCTACTAGGTTATAGTAAAAACGAATCTTTCAAAGTTCAGAAGAAAATATTGTTTCTTAGGCATTAGCAACTATTCTCCGCTTGAGAGTAACGTAAGATGTGGTTAAAAATTTGAAACAATTATTCCAATTTCATTTGAGTCATCTCTCAGTTTTAACTATGTATAGGTTTTTCCATGCGTTTCAACTTCACAAGTGTTTCGATACCCTTCAGATTTTAAAATATATTTAGGAAAACATTAATTTTCATGCTGGCCAATAATGTCTCAGAAGCTAGAGGAAAAACAAGGCCTCATTCTTCTTGTCTCCGACTGTAATACCTGATTAAATCTTACGCTGTGTCTTAACTTAGCCAGTTGAGCTAACCTCTTATTTGACTAATAGTAGAAATATGAACTTCTTTATTAATTTGGTCCGGTAGTAAAAAGTTTGTCGAATGGCTATATGAGAACAAAGGTGAGAAATACTTTCGAAGCACTTTGTAGAAATTTTGATATTTGTGATGTCTTGAAAGACATTGAGTAATTTAGGTGTTCAGTTAGGAATATATTGAATTGAGTAATATCGAATAAATTCATTATGCTCATTATTGTCGTTTAAATGGAAAGATTTATTGGATTGGAAAAAAACTTCTCTATCTATAAATGGAATTTGATTATTTGAATTTGGCATATTTGTCAGTTTATTTCAATTATGTTCTTGACTTGTGTAAAACTCGATGTTTAACAGCGCCAATAAACTATTCTTATTCAAATAGCTTGGTCAATGTGAATCTGACAATGAATGTTGTGATTTATTTCAGAAAAATAACAAACCACATACAATGGAGACAATGGAAGTGGCCGTCAACAACCACGTCACCAAGGAAGAAAAAATGGAAGACATCCCTGCAGACGAAATGACTTCAAGGGACTACTATTTCGACTCATACGCTCATTTCGGTATACACGAGGAAATGTTAAAAGATGAAGTAAGGACTCTTACATACAGAAACTCCATGTACCACAATAAACATTTGTTTGCGGGTAAAGTGGTCATGGACATTGGCTGCGGTACAGGCATTTTGAGTATGTTTGCAGCCAAAGCTGGTGCTAAAAAAGTGCTAGCAGTGGAATGCTCGAACATAGTGGACTATGCCAGGCAAATCGTCGAGACTAACAAGTTGGACCACATAATAACCATCATCAAAGGCAAAGTGGAGGAAATCAGTCTGCCTGAAGGCATTGACGGTGTGGATATAATAATTTCAGAGTGGATGGGCTACTGCCTGTTCTATGAAAGCATGTTAGATACTGTACTCTTCGCCAGGGACAAGTGGTTGAAACCCGACGGCCTCTTGTTTCCCGACCGTGTTCTCTGTTCGTAACTGCTATCGAAGACCGCCAGTACAAGGACGAGAAGATTAATTGGTGGGACGACGTGTACGGCTTCGATATGAGCTCGATTCGTAAAGTGGCCATCAGTGAGCCTCTCGTGGACGTAGTTGACCCTAAGCAGGTCGTAACGGGTCCAGCTCTGATCAAGGAAGTGGATCTGTACACAGTGAAGAAGGAAGATTTGGAGTTCACCTCTCCTTTCACTCTTACCGTGAGGCGTAACGACTATATCCAAGCTCTGGTGACATATTTCACTGTAGAGTTTACCAAGTGTCACAAGCGGATTGGATTCAGCACGGCTCCGGACGCAAATTACACCCACTGGAAGCAGACTGTGTTTTATTTCGAAGACTACATGACTGTGAAGAAAAACGAAGAAATCAATGGTGTGTTCACCATGAAGCCGAACCCTCGTAACAATAGAGATTTAGATTTTGTGATCGAACTGAACTTCAAAGGTGAATTAGCTGAAGTACACGAAACCAATAGATACCGTATGCGTTAGGAACTGAACATTGTGCTTCGTGCTTAGGATTTTCTTGGCGTCGGTTTTTTTACTTGTTTCCTCAACCGTAAAGCTAGTCGGAATTTTCGTGGACGTCGGAGTAGGAAACTGAGATGGCTCATATTGTTCAATTTAATATTTTGATGAGTGTAAAATTATAATATCGCTCTAGGATTTCTGTTAGGACTTTGAACATGTTGATTTATCTCCAAGTAGAGAATAGGATAAAAATGTAAAGTTTTCAGTTGGAATTTTGATGATCTGTGAAATATTTTTTTATTTTTACCTGTAAGATCAAAATATTTAATCCAATAATATTCAATAAATTTTTAAATAATGTCATGTTTCATTTACTTTCGAGATAATTTCACTTGACTCACTGGATGTTGGTACTTATTCTTCCGTTAGTTCTTCATTATAGAACAATATTTTCAAGTAGATACATAGATACATTACAGAAAATGCTGAATTCTAGTATAGAAATAGATTTATTAGAAATAGATGTCCTAATATACGTAAAGATTATACAAATATATCGGTTACTAAACATAACAGTATAAGCAAGCTATTTGGAATATTGATTCTGAATATTGAAAAAAGGGTCTCAATTATGTGACAGGTTTTTTGTTGGGGAAGTGGCTAAAATTGATCCATGACCGACACCTTCGAACTAACCTTGGGTAATAATGATGATTTATTATTATACAAAAATTATAAACGTTTTTAAAAAACTATACAAACAATAACAAATGCTCAGTCAATGGAAATTAAATATATTATCATACATATTGTATTAAAGGTAGTATAAAACTATTTTGAATATTATAGAAACTACATAGAAATATGTGAGACATGTATAGACACATATATACAAACATATGAATATTAACACTCTCATGGTGTAATTCCTACCTATCAGTCGAAGCCATATAGTAAAAAAAACAATACTCCATGAAAATGCGTAGATGAAGACTGACGTACCTCAAGGCTCAATACTGGCCCGTTCTTCTTTTTGGTGTCAAAAGTATGTGGACATTTTACATTGTGTGCTGATGGCACCACTATAATGTGGCATAGTTCGGATTTAGAGTTTGAAAATATATTAATTCATAATGATTTCAACGTAATTAGAAAATAGTGTAACTCAAATAAGCTTTTTTTCAATGTCTCGGGAACCAATGTTGTTGCCTCCAGAGGGCAGATTGAGAATATTTCACTAGTAGTAGAGTCAATTGAAAAAAAAACATACAAATTTCCTTAGGGTTACATATTGATATTGATATTCAAAAAAATAAACATGATAACTTTACGTTAAGATAATTTTTTCTCTTGATAAAGTAAATAAAAGTGAAATTATAAATAGTAAATTCTTAAAAGAAGCTTTCGATGTGTCTGGGCATATAATATTGAACTTTATAAATACTTCCTTATGCACGGGACTGTTTCCAAATTAGTACAAAGTTAGTACAGTGACTCCAATTCCGAAAATGAATAATACAAGTGATGCAAGTAATTTTCGTCCAATAAACAGTCTACCAACGCTTGAAAAAGTACTGGAACTGGCAGTATACGAACAACTAGTTGCATACTTTAATGAAAATAATTTATTCATCAAGAATCAGTCTGGTTTTTGTAAGAATCACTCATGCGAAACAGCATTACAACTAACAGTCACAGAGTGGAAAGTATTGATAAGAAAGAATATATTGTTGCTATATTTCTAGATTTCAAGCGTGCCTTCGAAGCAATTAATAGGAAAACTTTAATCAATAAACTGAAGTATTAAGGTGTAACTGGAAAAGCTTTAAACTGGTTAGATAGTTATCTTGAGCAAAGGACTAAAATTTATGATGTAATGTCAGATCAAATTATAAATGACATAGGTGTACCACAAGGTAGTGTTTTGGGACCACTGCTATTCATTATTTATATAATTGATATCAACTATGTACCCGGTTCACATCATATTAATTTATTTGCTGATGATACCCTTGTATATACGGAAAACTGTGATTTAAAAGAAGCTGTACAAAATATCAATATATCTTTAAAGAACATTAAATTATATCTATAAGTGAATGAACTCAAATTGAATATCAATAAATCTAAGGCAATGATTGTTACAACAAATTCGAATCAAAGAAAGATTGATACTAACGACGTTAATATCAGCATATTCAATAATCAACTCACAATTGTAAATGAAATTAAGTGCCTAGGATTCATTATAGACCATCAATCAAATTTGAATAAGCATACCGAATATAGGTACCATTAGAAAGATATGTAAGAAAATGTATTTTTTCTCTAGAATTTCAAAATCTTTATCAACCTTTGCTAGACTAACATGTTACAACTGCATAATAATGCCACACTTTGACTACTGTGCCACACTGATGTATCTATTCAACCAAAATCAAATGGGACAGTTGCAGAAACTACAAAATCGAGGTATGAGATATTTAGTTCGAAATAGTGACATTCATTCATATAACACAAGAACATGTATTACTTTTTATAGATCCCGAACAAACTATAAGAGTGGAATGAATTCATTGTTCTTTAAAGGTCTAGATAGTTTCGATAAGTTACCTGATTAAATAAAACATGTAAATTCCTTTAAAGTATTCAAAAAGTTATTATTAGAATATATCAAATTGTAATACATGACGCACTGTAAAATTATATACGTTTATAAATTATTCATATATGCATAACTATATATTGTATATTAGGATTCCTAAAATAAAGTCTACTACTACTACTACTAGCAGACAGTTTCAATAATCATATCGAGGCTCTCAAAAGCAAACTAGCATCTGGATATCTATTCCAATCTCAAATCTTGTGAGATTCTCTTACATACAATGGTTGTAAAATGTATAACAAGTCACCACTGGAGATAAGGACAATTAAAAACTCAACAATCTTTAAAAAATAATTGAAAACTTTACTCAGTGAGAAAGCATACCATTGCGTTGCTGACTTTTTTAATCAACCATTTTGAATTCGAATTCAATTGCAATACTAAAGTCATCTTGTTTTAGTGTAATTACCCTGATGTGATGTAGCATTCAATATGATGTATCTTCAATCATTGTTTTCTATTCATGTTTTGTTATGTGTCTCTTTTTAAACTATCAGACAATAAATAATACTTTTATCCTGCTCTCTATACAAACATAAATAAAAATCAACACCCCCAATCGTCGCTTGGGAGTGGGCATATTGAGTCTCATGCAGAGACCAGCGACGAGACCTGGAGAGTAGGTAGATTGAGACCCTGGCGTCAAGTCACAAAACACTTTAAGCGTGTCATTACCTGAGAAATAGGCAGGTTGAGACCTCAGAATAGTTATATTTTCTTGAATATGGCTTCATAAACCGAAACGTTGAAAAACTGAAAACTCTACCAATCATAGACACGCCTGAAGAAGCTAGCGGAAAACTTGCTGCATTTTCGTAAAATGAATCAAAATAGTTGGTTTATAAAAGTATTTATTTTCAATATAAAATGTAAATAATAATTCAAAAAACAACAATTCAAATAATTACAGTAAAATAAATTAAAGCTTCAGATTTATATCTAACTAAGAATGAACACTTTGGGAATGCCCTATCTAAAAATTTAAAATCATTTGTTTTTGTACTTTAAAATCGCTTCTGAGCTGTATAAAGTTGTGGAGAATCGGCCTTTCCAATTTAGCCTGAAAAGAAATCAAATTGAAAACCCGAACAACGTCACAACAAATTTTTCTGCAGATTATTTCAAAGGAGACTTTACCAAGGTGTCTTCCGAGCAGACTTGCTGTAGATTCTCCGGTTTCACCAGTAGCAGGTTGCAAAGAGAATGTAACGTGTCGAATAGTTCCGTAACCAGAGGTCCCAGAGTCTTAGTTGATGAACGGTACTCATTAAGATCGCAAATGGCCACCATAGCACCTACGACAAGAACTATCAATCACAAAATGAATTTAAAAAATACAAAAACATATCACACA
This sequence comes from Leptinotarsa decemlineata, assembly GCF_025532065.1. Classification (NCBI taxonomy): domain Eukaryota; kingdom Metazoa; phylum Arthropoda; class Insecta; order Coleoptera; family Chrysomelidae; genus Leptinotarsa; species Leptinotarsa decemlineata. The sequence goes on from NW_027412668.1 coordinate 2,119,655, forward strand.
CTTGACAGTTCAATCAAAATAATTCAGAGGAGGATTTATTCACTAAATTGTGTAGTACTTGAAGCTGTCAGTTCTTGAAAAAAAAAATTATTTTTAAATCCCAAGAAACATTACATATTTACATATACACACATCGGAAAAGTCTAGGAATATTTTTAAAAATGGCAATAATTTTTTTTTAGATCACTTTAGGGAAAAAAAAGTTGACGGGTGATTATTAAACGAATGTAACTTACAACAAAATTTATTAAATGGTCAAAAATACTGAGTGCGCATATAAGCAAAACTAAAAAAAATATGACTCTTCTTTGGCACCCCGAAAAAAAATCATAATACAAAAAAATTGGAATCAGTACAAAGAATGGCCTCCACGCTGGTTTATTACGGCCCTACATCTATCGTGCATCGACAAAATGAGATTGTCAATGTCTTGTTGAGGTACATTTGCCCATTCAGCGATTAAAAGCTCTCTCAATTGAAACGTTGTGTGAATGTTCCCCATATGCGGAGTAATTCTTCGTTGAAGCATGTCCCACACATGCTCGATGGGATTCAGGTCCGGTGATTGTGCTGGCCATGGCAATACATCAACTCCTTCGTTGGTGAGCCAGTCAGTCACTAGACGCGCGACATGTGGACGAGCATTATCGTGCATTAGGTGGAAGTTTTCACCAACAGCACCAGCAAACGGACGGACGATAGGTAGAAGAATGGTGTCGAGGTACTGTCGAGCTGTGAGGGAGCGATTTGGAAAAACGAGATCGGTTCTGCCGCCGATCATGATTCCGCCCCATAGCATTACTGTACCACCTCTGTATGTGTGGACTTCCTGGACGTGTCTCAAACGTTCATTATTTCTAGGTCGTCTCCACAGTCTTACTCGACGAGAATCTGGATGAAATCCAAATCTGGATTCGTCTGTAAACAAAACTGTGGCCCAATCATTTGCATCCCAGTTTTGATGTTCTTGACACCACTCTAATCTTCTACTGCGATTGCCTCTCGAGAAAGGTGGACATCTAAGTGGCCTTCTGTTGTGGAGATCTGCTTCATGCAGTCGATTTCTGACAGTATCACAACCAATGGTTACCTGGTGCGTCTGCTGCAACACGTTAACCAACTCAGGTGCTGTGATTGTCGGTTGTCTTCTTGCGGTTAAGACCAAAAATCGGTCTTGAACTGCAGTTGTAGCGCGTCCTCGCCCTGGATGTTGTTCGGCTGGACTGCCAGTTTCACGGAAACGCCGCCACAATCGACTCTGATAACACTTTGGGAGACCCCCAAACGAAGAGCTACATCATTTTGTCGCATGCCACCTTGAAGAAACCTTACAGCTCTATTCATCTCAGCCAATGGTAAGTGATGGTGTTCCATGTTAAAGCACAATATTTCCAGTTTAACTGCTGAGCAAGAACTGCATAGAATGTACAAACTCGACACTTTCAGATTATTCATTTTAGCCGAAAACCTACAGTTTGTAAAAAACTTGATAAAAGATTAGTTACCGTTTTTGCAGGCTTTGTTCAACCCATAGAAATCTACAGGGTGGTCGAGTGTACCAATTTAATCGAAATTAAACGACCTCCTGCATTTATTTTTATGATATTTAGTATGTTATAAAAATATCCCTAGACTTTTCCGATGTGTGTAGAAAAACATACTGAGAATAATACAAAAAATAAAAATATGTAAAAATACAAAATTGTCAATCTATTTCAAAATATATAAAAACATAAAAAATAACTCCACTTTGAAATTTATGGGAATTTATTTAGATGAAAATTTAAAATTCTCTCAGCATACTGCACATATCAACAAAAAATTGATGTGATGACTGTCATCACCCGAAGACGATTGTAGATACCAACAATCGAAACGTCGTGAACTAACGTGACTTGGAATCTCTACACTTTTTTATTTTTTATTATTTTCTTTTTGCATTCCTTTAATTTTTATTTATTCAATTATTATATTTTTACTTGTAGATTACTTCACTATCATTTCATTTCAGGTTTATTGTTGCTTAATATAATTGTTATTTTCAACTATTCTTTTTTAATTATTCTTTTTTACTTGTTTCAGGGATTTCAAATCATTTTATATAGTAGACAATGGAAGTCCGAACTAGTGAAATGTATTTTGTATTTTCTGTGTATTATGATCATGAATTGAATTGATTTCTTTGAAACATAGTACTGAATGTTTTTTATTATTCTCAACATTATAAATGAACATGCATGTTTTGAAATAGTACATTCCCATAATATCAAATGATTTTCTAGCTTCATACAGATTGCTGGTTTTTTCTCTCTGATTGAGCTTAAATATACATTTTATGATTTTATATTGTAACCCTTGGAAAGGATTCAAATGAGAGGAATTAGCTGTTGCACAAACTGATGTTTGGTATTGAAGATTCAAAGACAAATAAATTGTTTACAAATATATTTCTTATTTTATAAAATATACCTAGAAGAGGTGCAATTTTATTTCTGAGTCGCCTGATATGTGAATTCCACGATAAATTCTGATCTAGATATAAGCCTGAAATTACGAAAAAACGTTTTGTAATCTGAATTTGTTCTGGATATAATTGTATAGCAAAATTTATAGAAATTAAAATGTAAATGACCGTTACATCATCAGCAAAAAGATTGATAGAACCACATTAATTCAGTTGTGCAATATGATTGATGTAAATTGGGAATAGAGTCGGACCTAAAACAGAACCTTGTAGAACTCCACGCTGTTTTACTGTCTATATGTATACTGCCCACAAAAGTTAAACTTGTTTTGAAAATCTACCTGTACTTTCCAATTGAAATTTCATAAATATAAAGATCAATTAAACGGTAGATCTGTTTATAGAAATAATTTAATAAAAAATGGGATGTTACTATTATTGACTTTCTTTGGAACAAAATATAAGATGATTCATCAAAATTCAAGGTTAATTTATGTGACTGAAGTCACATTGATATTATTGTTAGGTTTTTGTCTTTACTAAATAATAATTAGGCATTATCACCAGCATGAGTTTATATGAATTAAAAAAAATATGTAGGGCCTCGTATAGACCCTTGGGGTACACTACAAGAAATACATCGTATAAAGATTTTACCACCCTCAATTTGTACAAATTACTGCCTGTTTTCTGAATAATTTGCATTTGTTTCACTCTCCAATATAATAAATGAATAAACGAATAAACGTACCTGCGGTATTATACTGAAACTGTAGCATATGTTCATACACCACCCTGTGTAACCGTATTCCCAACTCCTGAAGAACTGCCGTTACATTATTTCCATCTAAACTGGCCTTTATCTCTTTGATGATTCTTTTAACGTAGTTCAGAACGGTTTTGCAGGCCTAGAGAAAATTGGCATTCAAACTGATCGGGAGATAACGTATTTACTTACTGGAGACGCTACTGTGTCAAAATCGTCAGTCTCAGGTTTGAAGTCGCTCTTCTTCTGTTCCGTCTGCAGGTACAGTTTTGCCCAAGTAGCAACGGCATTGAGACATCTGAATTTGTCCACGTTCGAATAGAACAGAAAAATAAAACAGCATATTTATATATACATTAAAATTCAGGAAAATATCTGTCACATATAATTAATTGGGAGTAGCAAAAAGAAAATGAAATCTTATTTGAAAATGAATGTACAAAATGTAAATTTCAAAAACTTTTTTGGTAAACTTTGTTTGACTTCAGTTCGAAATTATAATATTTCACGTTAGTTTCAACAGCAACAAGATGAAAGTTTTCGTTGGGTTTGTGGAGATGAATAATTGACTCTTCTTGATAAATATACAGGTATAGTTCATCTCCTGATGATGCAAACTTGCTGTTGAAACGTGCCTCCAAAAGAGTATTGTTGAATGTTCAACTGACCCCTATTTTTCGTGAATGAAACACTTGAAACTTTTACCAAACTATGTGTTAAGAATCAAACGTTAAAAGGGAAGACCTCGTTAATCCTTAGCTCGCACAATTTTCGACTTCTGAGGGTTCTCGTTCGTAGGGGTGCGACAACTGGTTAACGGAAAAACAGATTTAAACAGAAACAGATGAATAGTGATGAAAAGAACATGTTTCATGTAAGAGGGTTGAAAGCCCTCCCAGTTTTCTAGTTTGTTTACAGTATAAAACGCTGGTTATGGTGATAATCTTCAGTGCACGGATCTCCTACTGAGTTCAGAGATATTACCATAAAAGGTAATCTTTAAAAAAATCATCTTAGCGTGCATACTTAAAACTTGAAGTGAGAAAGTTCTGTTGTGAAAGAGCAGTGTTTGTATCACATTCATTCCAACTCCAATTCAGCAGTGAACTATTAAATAATCAATACGAATTCGGATTTATGATTCATTTCTTCTGATGTATATGAACTTCAAAATACGATTATATGGAACTTGAGCCAAACTTGAAATAATGTTTCGAATAATCTGGACTCGCAAGAAAATATCCAAGACGATGAATGGATAAAAACATTAGATATATATGCATGCATTTATTGAGAGAAACTCCAAAACAAATTAGACCATAAAAATACATTTCCTTCAAGAAAAAACAATCAACAACTAAAACAGCAAACTGGACATTGCAGTACTCTGCAAATAATGATCAATGACTTTAAAAAAGGAGAAGTTCTTGTTTCCATGAAAGTAGTTGTTTTGGGATGGTTTTTCCTTCCAGTTTGTATCTGAAAGTAACTCCTTTGTAGAGTTTATTTTGAAATCAACTGCTTTCTTCCTTTCTTACTAATTATTGTCATACTTGCAAAATGTTGCAAACTCCATTTGAATAATTGGATTTTGATAACATAAAAAATGTACTAACCTGTCCAAGCCTGTATTTATTTTCCTTTCAATGTCTTCCAAAACAAACTTTTTCTTCTGTAAGCAGTCATTATATTTCGGTGTATTCCTAAAAAACATACATAAATATTCATCACTCGATACATAATTATAGCAGTGAAATTTGGAGGGGATTCACATTTGCCTTAGTAATTATTTAGCATTACAACCTTCTTTATTTCATAATTTCTCTCAGGAATGTTCCGATTTAATGTTCAATCATCAACAAGATACGAAAATACCCTTCAATAATTACAACTTATATTTTAAATTGTACAACCCAACATTTTTACCACTGAATTCCTTTCTACTGTAATCTATGAGCAATCAAAGTTGTCCCAGGTCAGAATCTTGAGGAATACCCACCTTTACTCCTTCACATATATTATTACTTCATCTAATTTTACAGGGGTGGAAATATATTAATTTACAAGCTACTCCTCAGACAAGTTCATTGATTTGACTTACTTCTCAAAATATATGTTTGCATTATCAAAATGCTACTAATATGAGAAATCGAAAGTAAAACTCACTCGACTAGAGGCACGACCAGATCCGTGAACTGCTTCTCCATCAAGTGCGTAATATTGTTACTCTGATGAACTACGTTAAAAAAATAGAGAACTGGAGGACTTTTAGCGCCTTCGACAACTGGGACAGCTTGGAGTCCTAATTCTACAGCATAATCTACGTGTTCGATCAAAAGGCTGTTGATAAGTCTGTCCAAAATCTGCGTAGCATTTGATTCTTTCTCTTTAGGTTTTGATAACTGGAAAAAATGATTAGCAAACCAGAAAACTATAGTAAGAACAAGCATTACTCCGCAAAAATCAATTGCTCAAAACTGTTTCGAAGGTGTAAAGGTATATTCAATTATGTCAACTTTGACAATAGTAGCAGACAATTAATTTTGTAGTAATGATGCTTTTGGTGTAATTCCTGAATCAACTAAGCTGTTTTCAGCTAATAATTTATTAAATTGTTTACCGAGGAGTATTCATGTACATTAATGAAAAAACTCGCCCAGTACCAAATCAGGACTGTACACTGAACGATATTTTGAACAGGCACCCGTTCCTTCAAAAACTTCTCTCCTAACAACTGATTTATTACTCTCGACGGCTGATTTTGAACCATTCAGGAAATATATTTTTCAGTAACTCACCAACTGACAACGTTGGAAGGCTTGCTTGGTATCTTGGAGTATCATGATGGCAACTTCTTCTGACAAAAAAGTCTCGCCTCCATAGTTTTCTATTTGCGCAATGTTTATATTGGCTCTGGTACCTATGACGGCTTGTAAGTCCCTTCGCAGGTCTTGGAATCTGATCGAAATAAAGTGAAATTACATACTTATTTACGATATTCAGTTCAAATAGTTGAAAGATTTTTTGATTCGCACAAATCCAGTGCATTCTATTTTGTTCACTTTGATCAAATACCTAGTTCATCGGTAAATATTGCATATATTTAGTTAGCTATTACTCAAATGCCGATGAAGCAAATTTGCTTTGAAAACCTTCAACAAATAAACCCATAAAGACTCTCACCCTCCAGACTGGATCTGTTTTTTCTGGTGGTGTTTGGATTCATAATACTTTTGTAAATTGGCGGAACATCTTTCTTTGAGGCATTTCAATTCTATCCTGAAAAAAAATGTCGCAAAATAAACTAGGTAATCAGAGCCTCCAAGATTTCACTTACGTAATATATTCGTTTACGTATTTATTGAAAATATTCGTAGTAAGCTTGGTCAAATAGTTTTTGTCGTTTCCTAAATTGAAGGTGCTCAAGTTACTCGATAGCTGGTTAGTTCTGCAATACAGATTACAAGTAAAAGTATTTTGGCAATACAGCAGAAATAACTGAGGATCATGAACAACGATTGTCAACTGATTAGTTTCTAGAAAGTCAAACCTACTCACTTTGAATAGAGTTCAAACAGAGTTTGTAGGTAATTGTAACTGCCAAGATTGGGGCCCAATCTTTGGTCGATATACTCCACGATTTTCAACTGGTAGATGTTAAGGACAAACTTGGCCATAACCTGTTCAGGATTGTTGAAAATCCTTCTGATTATATCATTGTTGTATTTGCACAAAGTCAACAGATGGCCAAACACGTCTTTGGTCGAAAGGCATCCCTAAAAATAGGAATTCTTCAATCTGGCAATAGTGTTTTAAATTTTTCTTTGTCATACCACTTGACTTTGATCGATGTAAGCGTCAATGCACTGAGAATAACCCTTGAATTGTGATAAGACACTGGCTATTTCCTTCATTCGATCTAGATCTTCGTTAGCCATTGCGTTCACAAATTCCTCGATTAAGCTTTTTTCGATATCACAATATTTTCGTTCTATTTTACGTTTAACACTGTCAAATCTGGAACAAACAGAAATTTCAAACTGCATTTTGATGAACTGTTTGTTTGCTTACTTGGAAGGCAAATCTTGGGATATCATGTACAATTTTTGAATCATATCTGCAGCCTCATCTATCTAGAAAAAAACATTATTATAACTCAAGAATTTGACACCAGTAACTGATAAAGCCATCTTGAAAATCATATAGTTATTATAATGGATGATAGTTATTGTAATACTATAGTATAGCCACTAACTAAATAGGGATCAGTGAATATTGCTGAGGATGGTGGTCCAGTGGTTAGAAACTCATTCAGATGAGTCATCAAACGTTGGGCATCGACAACTCTAAGCCTGGGACCATTAACGCTGTCAAGTTGATCTCCCAAATGCAATACTTTAGTGGCAACGTGGTTTATTTTACCATCCAGTTCTTGGAAGGTGTCTATAGCTTGCTAAAATCAACGTTAAGTTAGCAGAGTAGCGAAAATATTAATTTCAGTTACCTCACTTTGTTTTGCTCCAACAAATTATAAATTTCCTGGAAAAACATTGCCTCGTCTTCTCTGACGGCCATCTCCAACTTTTCACATTTCTTCTGCTGACGATCTTGGAGAAGAGTGAGGTCTCTGCAATTTAAAGTTTAATATATATTGATCGTTGAAACTATTTTTTGAGGGAGGTTCGCTTACTTTATGGCCTGTACGAATGACTCATGTAACAAATTTGGGTTAAACTCCTCTTCCTCGCCATCATTTTTTGTCTCAGCAATTGTTCGCCAAGCTAAACGTTCCACGAATTCTTCGGCATTGAAAGGCTCCTAAAATTGTTTATTTACTACTGTAGGATGAAAATATTTACATTACAGGTTTGGAAAAAAAATCACCAAGAGGCCAGGAGGTTCATTTAGGAAATATACCTGTTCTAATTCTTTCATGTACTGTTGCATCATTTTGATAGTTTTCAGTACGTAAGAATAAAAATTAAAATTAAAATAAGGGGCGTAAAATTTAGAAAATTGAGGTTACGTTCATTACAGATGTCAATGTTTTAAATCAAAACACAGTCGATCTGTTCGTTAGTTGTGTTCGGATCTACTTTTTTTAATTAAGTTTCCAACTTGCTCAAAACATTTTTAATTTTTTTTTCCAGATTCAAACAAGTTTCGAAATTTAGAAATAACTGTATAATTTCTGTCAGTCTTAAGTAACACGTGAAGATAGGGGCATGGAAAATTTCAATTGCGTAAAAATTAAAAAATATGTCATTTTTAATATATTTCAGGCGTATTCATACTGATGAAGTTATTGTATAGCGAAATAAGTGTTGCGGTTTTGTAAACTGTTCAGTGAAAATCTCACTAAAATGTAACTTCAGACTATTTTCAAATTCAAATATTTTGAATTATTCTGAAGATGAAAAACGACTAGAGGAATTTCTTTGTTTGAAATTTCTCAAGTCTATACCAATCATTAAATTAATACAGGATTGTTCTTTTATTAAAATACACATCATTTAGTTCAACTGGGATGAACTTATTTTGTCGAGCGTATAAAATTCACCGCGATAAATATAGTCACTGGCAAAAACTTACTTCTGCAAAATATTCAAATAAGTAAGAATCTTTAAGCATTCTCAGTTTATTTTGCCTTTCCCCTGCCCAATGAGTAGGTACGCCGCTGAATTAAATTATTATAGGTTAAAAGGAGTATAAAAAGATAACGAATATAATAATAACGAAATGAGCTTTATCTTATTCTTCTTATGTTTGATGGATGTATTAGATTTTCATCTTGACCCACTTCATCAGCAAAGTACATTGGAACTATTGGAATCAATGGGTAGGAAGATATATTTGTACATAGGTACATAACTACTCCAAACTCGTTTTAAAGCAGATCGTGCAATTTTAATCGTGGTTACTTGAACATATTTCAAAATTGTATGCATGTCTAATTCAGAAATTCGCATTTGGTAGTTCTAAGGAAGACATGAAAAAGACAGTGAACAGTGTTTTTCGTTAAGCGATAATCGTTAAATTCATTTCATTTTTGGGTCGTGATGTGTTTACAACACCGTCCACAGATAATGTAATGAATACTCGCCTTATTTATGTCTTAAAATAAATCGAAAAAAATCTTGATGTTTATAACACCTGTATGTTTATATTATGAGTCGTTTGCCATAAATACTTGTTTGTTATGTAATAGATTAGGTACATTGGTGTGTTTACTTGTACAAAAAAAACAAATGAATACAAATTGGGTATCCTATCAATCGAATTGATAAGAAAAAAAAATATATGCATACATTACATGCCAACGTATATGTTCTCTTGACAACTTGATTTGAGAAATTTCAAGAGGTAGGTATAGTTAAAATGCTAGGCCTAGAAAGACATTTTGTCGATATAGATGTTTTCAAGAGTTATTGTTTACTTTTGTTCTCAATGTTAATCCGAGAAAAACTACTAATGCTTGGTATATATCTTTTGTATACATCAATAATCATAGCGTTTGTTTATTTACGTTCTCTTCATCACGTAGCTGAAGAATGATATTGTCAACACCTTACGTAAGAATCATTTTCAAAGAGGTTGATTCAACCTAATTAAAATTCATATCGCGTACATGAATTTCGTAATAAACTGAACCCGACAAACATGGGCTTTGGATCTTTTCAAATATCGAAAAACCAGTAATAAGTAACACGAATATTGAATGCTCAATTTCAATTAAACATACATGTAATGAATGAGCATTTAATTACTTGGGAAACAAAGGAAAACTGGTGTACACTATCTTCCTCTTTGAATGAGAGAGAATGACAATGCCAAAGTCGTGATGGAATGTCTTTTCCATCTAATAATCACATCTGGTCTAGAAAAATTCAAATCCCAGACAATAATATCCATATGATAAAAGCCCCATTTGTTATGCGAATTATTTCCCTTTGTCGAAAAAATGGGCTGGGCTTCAACACAGTTACCCTCTCTTTCGGCTTCGAGGGGTGCGATCGCAGCGCTCCAGTGGAAAACAATAAAATCGTGTTGAATTAAAATGGCGATTTCGTTCGAGTCGGGCTCATTTCATCTCCAGCTGTTGAACAGAGTGTGTCCTGACAGAGTGCATATACGTAGTGAAAGTGAATAATATTCCAAGACATTCGTGAAAATGAGCAATTTGTACCCAAAACTCGTGGAAAATGACGAGGAGCTGAATTTGGGCGAAAAGCTTCCCCAAGATGACGTCCTTCGACAAGACGCTGCGCGCGCACCTGACAGATTCGGCGCCGGCGCGAAGTTTGCCGAAGGCGAGCTTCCTGTGAAGAAACGGAAAACGAGACGCGGGAAATCCAAACGGAGGCACCCGTATTTGAAAAACGCTAGAAAGTCGAACAAACTGATCAAACCAGAGGCGCCCCATAACAGCAACCAGTTTTTGCTGGAGGATCACGGGCAAATCGAGGATCTCGATAAAAATTTGATGTCTCCTTCTGCCGGAGGACGAGGGACTCCAGTTTTAGTATCGATTCTGACGGGGACTTTTACTCTTCCCCTGATGACGAAGAACAGTTTCTTATAAAAGATTTCGACGACCAGTACGAAAGTCTCCAGGCCGTGAGGTTCCAGACATTGTCAAAGGGACAGTTGATCGAAGAGTATCTCATTCTCGAAAACAAACTAGAAGAGATGACAAAGAGATTGCAGAAATTCGAAGAAGATGACACTGAAGACAGCGGGCCGGAGCTCAAGCAAGAAATCGAAAGGCTCACCATAGAAAACGAGCGTCTGAGGAGAGAAAATGACGTGCTACGCAGCAAAGTGAACCCTTCGGATTCGATCGAAGACTCCGAGACTGACTCTAGCGATTCTTGCAGCACGTCTTCGAGTAGCCACACCAGCGGCAGATCCAGTAGGTCGCGCAGCCCCATCTCCACCGTGGATTACAGCAAGACAAACGGACACCTTGGCCCCGGCAAGCCTGTGTCATAACTGAACGGTTCCACTTTTTCTTCAAATCAGTGTTATTTTTTCCATTCCCTATTATAGAGAGTACCTAATGCTTGTAAAGATTGTTTTCTGGAGTTATATTTTAATATATTCGCAACAAATTTCCTAAGAAAATGTAGTCAGCACCAGAGATGTATAATAATTATGTAATTCAACTAAGTTGTTTTTAGTTAGGCACTCGTTTATTTCGTTATTGATTTGGTCTCATAATTTTAAAACCTCCAGTACAATTACCTTTAATTAGTGTTGAGGATTTAAGTTTATAAAACTTTGGTGTGTCTCTTACTGTTTTATTTTCTTGTCAAACTGAATGTTTTTTATATGGATATTTTGTAGATATTTACTAGATTGATTTATTGTAAAATAAGAATTGAATAAAATATTGAAGTTGCTTACTGGGAGAAATTTTGATGTTCTATAAGTGGCAAAATGCCACACTTGTGGAAGTTCTATAAATAGAATTACGATAATATATCATCAGGTTGGTCGAGAGGAAATTATTTTTCCTTTGGAGGGGGTATGGAACTATAAGAGGTTCAATGTTTGATCAAATGTATTTGACAATAACTATTTCTTGAAGAATTTTGGAGGCTCGGACATTTTCTGAAAAATATGACATATTTCAAGTCTGAGAAAGAAAAAATTACTAAGTTAGTAAAAAAGGAAAGTGGTAAGTTTCGGAGAAAAATAAACAGTTAAGTTCAAAGATACTAACAATAGAGACCTAAAGCAAAAGGAAATCAATCAGTGGGATAAACAAAAAGTACAAAAAAATATTGAAGATAAATCAAAATAATTTTAAAAAATATCAAACCAAGTTATCTCAGGATGTTTCCACAAGTGTCTTCTGGTGATAACATTCATATTTATTGGTTGCATACCTTCACTCGATTAACCCATTTATTTTTTCATTTCAGATCACAATAGTTTCTGAGAGTTGTTGTTCGTAGGGGTGCGATAGCTGGTTAACGGAAAAAACATAGTTTAAAGATATATTTCACATACGTTCTATTCATTTCTTCTCATTTTAGTATATCTCCCTATCTTTTGAAAGGTTGCTCGAGTGGTTGGTTGTTGGACCATTAATTTATATATATCTTTAGATATGATATTCAGATCGAGTATTTTCCAAAATTTGTGTTTTTTTTTTAAAAAGCCACTTCACAAATCTGGTAGTACAATCGATATTGAAAGTTACAGAGCAATTTAGATCACTTGTGCATCAGCCAAGTCATTGGAGCAATTTATTCATAAAAAATTATACAATTTTTCTAGCAAATATAGTAAACACAACATGATGATTTTATGGTGCAAAAATAATCGGGTATTTCAAGCCCTAGAAGTCAAATCTCAGCTAGATACGGATTACACTGATTTCCAGAAAGGTTTTGACAATGTAGACCATATATTATTCTGCAGAAACTGAATAAATTTGGAATTCCACGTAAATTTTTGAAACTAACAATTAGCTATCTACGAGATAAATCTTTAATAGTAAGATTTAATGGCTACACACCTGAGAAGTTTTATGCTAACTCAGGGTTCTAATCTGGGACCACTCCTTTTTGTACTATTTATAAATGATCTTTCCTCTGTTTTAGAATATGCTGACTGCTCGCTTTTTACGGATGATATCAAATGTATCAATACAGTACTGAACTGATGGTTATGTTACAGAAATATATTCATAAAATTGTTGAATGGAGCTATGAAAATAAGTTGTATTCCAATATAAAAAATCTATTTCAACAATAACTTGATTGAATTATTCTATCATGTTTGAATATTAGATGAATCAAGATGTTTTAAGGAAGCCAGAGAGCATAAAAGTCACATACTTTTCTCAAGAAAATATTTATTTTTCCATCAAGTTATATTTCGTCCCCTTCAAATGAGTCCCCCTTAGGTATAATACCCTTGTGCGAGCGTTTTGTCAAATTCTAGAAGCAATTCTGATATGCCCTGATATATTTCAAAACTCTTTTGACATCTGTCGAAGAAGTAAAGAAATAAATAATAGAAAAGGAATAACTGCTAATATCTTAGAATTTTTGTCCATTTCTGAAGACGGAGGCAGATTTTTACCTCCGAAACGTTAAGATAAGTATTGTATTATTTCTTAGCATTTTTTTTAATAGGCAAAATTGTTAAATACGACAGGTTATGATAAATAGAAGATTTTTCTTTGTGAAAAATACTTTGATTTTACACTCCATTATAATTTTTATATTTTTCAGATTGTGGAAGGCAACAAATACCCAAAAAATTACTTTCGTTGAAAATTTTCTTCACTTTTTCAATATTTCCATCCAGGCGCGTGCCTAGGGTAAATTCATGGGGGGTAATCACCCATTTCGGGCCCAATATTTACTATGAAGGGTTCATATATGTTTTAAAAAGTAAAACTTGAGTAACACTACATCTATTTCTTCAGTTTCAAAACTTTTTATTTCAATAGCTCCACTGACTCTATGTGCTCTTAATGGAATATTCTGCCGAGCCAAAAAGATAATGCTCTCAATAATAGAAGTGAGACGTTTCCTATTTTCGATAATTTGCTCCTGGAAGCTAGAAGACAGGTGTAAAAACCCTTAGTTGTGTCTTCATCATCATTTTTTAAGTTCGAAAATAAGAAGTGTTCGAAATTTTTTCTCTATGTAATCATGGGAGGGGTAATTACCCCATTACCCCCCTCAGGCACGCGCCTGTTTTTATCGGTTGTTGATGTGTTGGGGCGTTCAGGGCGGGCGACGTCATTCACATTCACTTGTAAAGATTTTTCTGACCCAGAGCAAACATTTCTAACTTTTATGCCTCTCACCAACAAACTTTACATGCTGAACAGTTGAAAAGGTAAACATTTGTTCGAAAAAAGTGTACCAACATAAAAAAATGAAATTTCGCTAATCGAACGTAAGTAGCCCGCGAAATTTAAACATTCACTTTAAAAAAGAAACATTTTTTTAAGTGATAAAGTGATTACAGTTTCAACGTTATTTCAATACACTTATTTTTCAGAAACTGTTTGTTAGAAGTATGAAAGCATATCAGTTCCTTCCGAAAATAATGAAAAAAATTGAAATGCTAAAAAAATTGAAAATCCACCAAACCTTCGCCGATGGCGGTCGATATACACAAAAATGTTTCGTAAAATCTTTAACAAGTTTGTTCTTGTCAGTTCCTATAACTTACGTTTACCTTACTTCCCAGAGACTATGCGAGTTAGCAATGATATTCATTTTGAAACTAACACATAACTTGCTTCCAACTTATTTTGAAGAATTCTGTATATATATAAATGTCAAATCCATAACCACTTGAGAACAGGGAGTAGCTCCCAGAAATTCCACGTTCCTCGAACTAATTTGACCAGTACGATGAAGTCTTTATCTTATAAAGGTTTGAATGAGTAGGTACAATAAACTCCCACTTTCGTTGAAAGATTCAATAAATGTTTTCCAATTTAAAAAAAAGCCATGAACTATATAAAATCTCATCCCTGCTTTTCTTTTTTCTGTTTAGTAATATGTTTGTTATGTATATCCTCATGTTGAAACCATTCTGGAATCATTGAAAAATGCATTTTATTTTCCTTCTATCATATCATCATTTTTGTTATTTATGTATACCAAAGTAATGTATGTATATTAAGACGTCCTAAAGAAATCAATAAATACTATTCTTATTACTTTAAATGTAGCAACAACCTTCATGGTAGGTAATTATATATCCCTTCCTATTTGGTGGTGATATTAATATCTACCCACTCTCAATTCTTTGAGGATGGAATTTATCAGCTAGGTAATGTGTAGCACTTATATTGTATAACTATATTTGATTCCTACTTTGTTGTGAAAGAAGAATTTTCTAAAAATACCAACCACCACACTGCAGTTCTAAAAATAGAGTCAAACTTGTTTTCATCAGTTACGTTGGTGAAATATTTATGTTTCATTTGAGAATGATATACCTACAAGTGTTTACTATTTTCAACACTTATTGTGACACAAGAAAGGTCAATTCAGTTTGAACTGAGATAACTTCCAGGTTCATATTATCATAGAATGTTATTAGTAGTTTATTTTGCGTACATTTGTAGTAATATATTCATTACAATAAACATTCAAAGCTTTTACCAAAACTCTTTTTCTTCAGCATCTTTTGCGTTTGTTCCTGTTTCTTGTATTTAATAATAATAATCTTTATTGGTTCCACATTGGTTCCATATTTCGTTTGCAATATTTTTATTTCTCTGGCAATTCTGGATTTTCTAGTTTTCTCTTATTCAAATGTCGAATCACATGTGATTGTATATGTATGTAGTATGTGGATGTTACAAATTACTTATTCCAAATTTTTGGGATAAACATTTTTTGTGTTTTTTTCTGCTCTTTTATACTAGAAGGAAGGAAGGAAGAATATATTAAATGCTTTTAGAAGAGATATAAGTATTGCAGTAATTATTGGGTTATTTGTATTAATTATACAGGGTGTCCCGGTTCTTGACGATAAACCTTGAGGTGGTGATAGCTGAGGTCATGACTAGCTCATAACAGGAAAAAAGTTTAGGTAAAAGTGTTTTCGTTTTCGAGATATCGGAAATTTTCTTTTTTTCGAAAACCGGCGACTCGGTTTAGTATTTTCAATGTTACGTCATAAAAACATGACTTATCCACAGCAAAAAAAACTATTTTGTATAGCTAAATAATATCCGCACACGACAGTAATACCAAAAGCTTGCGATCATTGGGAATAACTGGAAAAAAATAAAATAAAATAAATTTTGAAATGAAACAAATTTTTTGGTCAACTTTGACCTATCACAGTTAAAAAAAATGTACTGTGCTTGGCTGAAAAGTATTTCAGAAAGTTGGCGCATTTAATGGAGATTCCAAAACGGTGTAATAATTAACTTTCTATCAGACCTCCAAGAAAATATTGAAGCTAGAAGAAAAAAAGTATTAAGAATCCAAGAATAAACGGCAATATCAATCATCACAAAACATTAGCACTGGGTAAAAAACATCCAGGGACACCCTGTATGTATGAATATTACAAAATTGTGGAATAAACTTGCGAAATTTCTCAATTTCTGGGTTATTTATATGAATTATGTGAGAAAGTCATTTGAAAATAACCATTTATTGTTAGGCATTTTCTTGGATTTATCTAAAGCCTATGATTGTCTCAATCATAAATATCTACTTGAAAAACTCGAAAGGTATGGAATTCGTGGAAGTGCATCAGATTGGTTCACATCATACCTAACAAATATGCAACAAATAGTAAAAATATCAATTGTTGGAAAGATAGTTAAATCTAACGTAAAAACAAATAACACTGGGGTTCCTCAAGGCAGTGTAACAAGTCCAATTTTATTTGTACTCTTTATGAATTACATCTCGAAAATATTGCAGCATCCTGTAAATATATCCTGCAGCATTACTAAATATGCGGATGACACAAACTTATTAGTTACTACTCCCAACTTATTTGATTTAACTCAACAGGCAAATTATTTCTTAAGTGAAGTAAGTAATTGGTTCACAAAAATAAACTTATATTGAATGTCCAGAAAACTAACATTATTTTGTTTCGAACTCAACAACAAAAAATAGATACACCAAGTAGTGTGTCTGGTAGCGAAATGAAATTAGAAAATAATTCAAAATTTTTGGGAGTATTTTTAGATGAGCATTTGCAGTGGAATATCCATATAGAAAACTTGGCAAAAAAATTAAATAACTTATCTTACAGTTTAAGAGTAGTAAGTAAATATCTAAATGATTACTCATTAAAAATTATCTATATTGCAAATTTTGAAGCATCACCAAGATTTGGGATTATGTTTTGGGGATCGAACAGTCACATGACTCATTTATTTACCATTCAGAAAAGAACAATAAGATGTTTATTTAAAATGAAATATCAAGAAACCTGTAGAGAAACTTACTGTGTATGCAATTTATATATATGAATGTGTACTATATCTGTATAAACATAAAAATAATTTCACAAAGTGAAATTATTAAATTATCATAATTATCAAACACGTAATTGTAATAACATATCTTATCCAATACATAGATTAGTAGCAACTGAAAAACATCCCTCTTATGCCTCTATACGACCTTTTAATACACTACCAGAGAACATTAAAACCTTGAACAACATCAACAAATTCAAAACAAATGTTGAATCCTTCCTCATTGAAGTAGAACCATATAATGTAGAAGACTTTCTAAATTATTCTTATTAGATATTAGATTTAAGAATTATGAAAATTGACACTGTTTCATTTTTTGTTTTTCGCCGATTTGTGTAAAACACTCTTTGAAATAAAGATTATTATTATTATTATTATTAAATACAATTTCTATGTTCTAATTTCGTTACTTTGGTGAAAATTGCACAATTCTGCTCTAGTATAACATTTCCACAGCATTTGGAATTTTTCATTACTGAAAAAGTTTTGGAAACTGACTAATATTGGGATATTCGTGTAAATACTAAAATATTTCTTTTCACTGAAAATCTTGTCCAACTCTGATTTTTGCCCCGTTCGAAAGTTAAGAGTGGTGATTTCTAGGGGAAAAGCAACGCAAACTATATTGTTTTGATGTCATTTACTGAAGATAAAATGTTACTACATATTGTAAAACTGAAAAATGAAATGTCTACAGGTCCTGATGTAATTCCTTTTGTTTTAATAAATTAATTTGGTAAAGATATACTCGGCATTCTAACCCATTTATTAAACAATTCATTTGCATCGGGCATATTTCCAAACTGTCTTAAATCAGCAAAGTTAACTCCAGTGCATAAAAAAAATTAAAAAAACCAACATTATCAACTCCAGATCAGTAACTCCCCTGTTGGAATTTTTTGCGACTTAAGTAGGGCTTTCGACTGTATTCCTCATAAGGCAGTGCTACAAAAACTTTGGCTTTGTGGCATACGAGGAATTGCAGCCAAATGGTTCGAATCATATCTTTCCGATAGAAGTCAGTTCGTCCAAATTTGTTTCAAAGAAGTTGACGAATATATTAGTAAGCACTACTGAGATGCCTCGCAACTTGAGTTGCGAGGCATCTCCGTAGTGCCACAGGGTAGTGTTTTGGCCCCAATACTATTTTCTTTATTTATTTCTGACATAGTGGAATTTTACCTGAGAATAACATCACGCTGTATGCTGATGACTCATCTTCTCTTGTCTCCAAGGAATGCAGTAAAATCAATGGACAAGCTTGTAACCATCTTCTTGTAAAACTAGGTGTATGGTTTTCAGCGAACCAACTACATTTCAATATAGAAAAAACTGAGTATCTAATCTTTCACGTGTTAGGAATCACACGTTAAAAGGTAAGACCTCGTTAGTCCTTAGCTCGCACAAGTTCCTCAAGTTTTGAGAGTTGTCGTTCGTATGGGGGCGACAGCTGATTAACGGAAAAACAGATTTTTTAAACAGACAAAGAATAATAAACAAACCACTCCCAATCAAACAGAATGATTTAATTATTGTCAGAAAATCAACAACAAAGTTTTTGGGAATAACCATGGAGGACGATCTCAGCTGGAATGAGCATATTACAGCAACTATAAATGAATTAAATACAAAAATATATCAAATTCTATGTATGCGGAATGTGGTTTATATCGGCTGTTTGAGAAATTTATACTTTGCTGAAATCCAGTGGGGAGAGTCTCCAGCAATCAGAAGAAAGTAGTGAGAACTATACAAAATGTATCACCCAGGAATTCCTGCAAACCATTGTTTGCCTGTTGTCTGGCCTGTTTTTATATTGTGGAAGTTGTCTGCTACATTCAAAAATTAAAAAACACTCTTTTGAGGCATTCGGACATGCATGTCTACCAATCAGCTAATTCCACAAATCATAGGAATCTCCAAATAACATCAAATGGTGTAAGAGTTTACAATCAACTATCCACTGGCATTAAAATTCAGCCTACACACTTCAAATTTCGACACTCCTTAAAACGACAACATTGATGAATTTTTTAATGTAACTTTTCAAAGAAATAATTCATATTGCTGCTGTTTTTTGTTGTTTTGTAGTTACGTACGTAGTCTTTACTATATATACATGTACTCAAGACATTATAAGCTGACATATTCTATACCCTAATGGGTTCTTTGAATGAATAAACTGATTTGATTTGAATATTTACGTTCGCACATTGGATTTTTTTAAAAGTAGTAAAGTAAAACTCTTTTTTCCCCCATTAAAAAGTTAAATGGTGTGAACTATGTACATCCGCACTGTATAGACATATTAAATATGTCTGTGTAAAATAGTATCGTCAGGTAAATGTTGTT
Organism: Leptinotarsa decemlineata; assembly: GCF_025532065.1. NCBI lineage: Eukaryota > Metazoa > Arthropoda > Insecta > Coleoptera > Chrysomelidae > Leptinotarsa > Leptinotarsa decemlineata. The sequence goes on from NW_027412668.1 coordinate 2,139,233, forward strand.
TTTCGATGTGTAATGGAGGTGAGTCACGAAATTAGGTTATTGAAAAACTAAAAAACCATTCAGTATAATTGGAACAAGAATAAAATCTGACAGAACATTGTAAAAATACACAACATAAATAAAAACCAAACATAAGAAAACAACTGAAGAGAACCTTTCTAAAAGTCACAGCTAAGCCTGTGACACAATATACAGGGTGTTATGAGTAGTTTGGGTTAATGACAGAGGGAAATCAGATGGATCTAAACTGAAACCAAATTATTCGTCATAAAACTAAAATAAAACATGGATTCATTCATATTCAACCAAGAGAGATCACTTTTCCTTTTTCAATTTCACCTTAGCGGGCGGAGCATTCGGATTCACACCCTTATAGAATTCCTTGAGTAGGTTCATAGCCTCCTCTGCTCTATACCCACCTTTTAATTCAGACTCGGGCCTCAGTACAGCCGCCACATCAAACACTGTTTGCCCCCCAAATCTGTCGTTTTTGCATCCGTAAACAATTTTCTTGACTTTCAGATCATAGAGAGCTGCCGCGCACATTATACAAGGCTCAACTGTTACGTAGACACTCAGTTCAGAAAAAACAACACTTGAGTCCAAGTCATGGGATTGGCAGTATTCGATAACTTGATCGATACAGTTGATTTCAGCATGGCGTGTTGCGTTCCTAGTTTCATTGACAGTATTGCGGCCCAGAGCTATAATTTTGTCTTTGTGCACGAATATGCAGCCTACAGGGACTTCCTGAGCTGCTAAGGCCTCGTTCGCAAAGACAAACGCCTTTTCCATGAAGTCACGTTCACTTTCGGACAAGGTTGCTGAATTTTGGTCGTCTGTTTCTTCACTTGCCATGGTTAAGAAAATAAGGCATGAGATTGTTGTTTACAAGGAATGCTTCTGCTTTTTCGTGCCAATTTTGATTATTGACTGCCCTGGGGCTCGGATGGGGCATGTAGGCTACCGTTATGCCGTCTACGCTGTGGGTTTTGAAAAGGTCCTTTGTCTTTTTTTCTATGTAAGTTCCGATGGCTACGATAATCTCAGGCTGTAGAACTCGTATCAGTTTCAGGTACCAATCGTCGCAGGCTGCTTCAAGGATCTTGCGAATCTTGAAAAGAAGGTTGAATTAAATATTATGACATTGCCAATTCTGACCCCACTACCCACCGGGAAACAGTACGCCTACAAGAATAATAATTTTACTTCAGTAAATGTAAAGGAATTTTGCATATACACCAACATTCTAAATATGTTGGGAAAAGCGGGACATACTGTATAAATAAATTTACCTTCATGTCTTTGATTTCAGCTGGAGTAACATTACACCCGTTGACTTTCATAAGAGCCAGAGGACAAAAGTTGCACACAAACGAGTATTTGAAAAAAACCTCAGGCCTTCCGCACAAACTGGCAAAATAGCTCCAAAACCGTTCCCCACTCTGCTCTCTTCTTGTAGAGGAGAACCCTAGGATTTTCCTTTCAGGGCATTCTACTTCTGGTTTGGAGACTATGCCATCGATTTGGAGCCAGTCACGGACCCATCTGGGATCTCCAAAAGGTACTCCTGTTTGGCACATGCCAAAGGGGCCTGGATTCATGCCAATGAAGAGTATTTTCTTAGTAGTGGTGCAATATTTTGTTATGAAGTTTGTGTTTGGATGGAAGGCGTATTCCAAAGGATTGTAGATGTATTCTACTGGAGGCGTCTTCAGGCTCAATGTTCTCAGATTACGGTTCAATTCGAGCTGTAGGTCTAGAACTTTGTCTTGAACAGTTCTAACAGGTTCTTTAGGTAGGTTTGGAAAATATTTAGAAACATCGCCAGGACTACAGTTTCCCAATGATAAGTCGAGGAGATCCTGAATTTGCTCTAGTTTGGGTTTTTTGTTATTATTGTCCTCTACTTCACTGAAAATTGGGTTTCCAAGAAGTTTTCTCTTCAACATTTTTATTGGAAAATACAATTTACATTATGGAAACTCTCAAGTCGTGATTTCTATTAATTTCCGATTAAAGATAGATTTTTCTTTAAAGGGGCCGCCACACAAGTTTGTTCGGGATCGTGAGTAGTAGAGTAGTACTATTTCAATTTGTCATATTGGTAATATAACATTTTTAAATCGTTTTTAATGTAGTTTTCATAAAAAAAAAATAATAAAAAAAATTCAAAATAATTCTTATTTTACATACCTATACATAATAAGTATACAAAATCCTTATAGAATGCCGACAAAAAAAAATAAATAGAAAATACTTACAAATAATTTACAATTTTATGTTGGTGCTTCTGTCAATTCAATCACAGAACAATATGTCTATCATAAAACTGAAAGTCAGAACCAAGGAGCATCACCTTAAAGTGATCATTTGAACCTTAATCATGTAAACCAATTTTTCAAAAACTCTCGACCTACGGCATTCTTGATGAAAAAAAAAAGAGATCCAATAAATTTCAGCATTTCATTCATAGATGTGCTGAGTACAACTCAAGTGACGCAGCTTGACAGTGTCAAGTTGGATCTTCAATTTCCAATGTAGTTTACATTTGTGAATGAATCAATTCCAAGCAGGAGCTATTTTTTATGGTTTAAAAACCAAACATGTGTACGAAGTTGTGTCAATCTCATCTCTCGCGTCGAGAGTTTTTGACAAAACAAAAACGAAAAGATTAAAATCATCAGGGGTTCTATGCATTTTTGTCAGAACCATAGATATTAAGAAGAGTTCTTGAATTCATTGAAACAATTCATCTATCGAAATTAAGAAATAACATTTAAAATATAATGATAGCGTTTTCCATTGATAAAACCAGTGTGTATTTTTCAGCGCAAGCTCTTGGAGGTCGGACCACTTCAGTGCTTGGCAGGACGACGACTCGTAAAGAGAAAATGCAAATGTTATGAATGGATAATTTTTATCGTCTTTGTCGAGTAGTGATGAAAACATTAAAACAGTTGTTGAAATTCCCGTGAAAAATAAAAATGTATAAACATGAAGTAAATTGAACATAAGTCATAGGTAAAAAATTCCTCTTTCAGTATTAACAAGGTTTCAGGAAGATGAGATGAACAGCTTTAGAGATTATTGATAAAATCAGGTATAACATTCTCAATTCTAACTCATAGACGTAGACCTTCAACTTTAAAGGCCTCACACATAAATTATTTCCGTTAATTTGAATTCCCACATTATTCTTAATTTGTGCTATGACAATAAAAGCTGTTATTATTATTATCATTATTTACACTGGTAGATGCTGGGATGTGCTACTGTTTCAGAAATTGTTGCGCAAATGGGGTGGTTCTGGCATTGTCGCAAGATGGTACTGATAGTCAATAATTCATTGACTTCAATGATCAACTGATCCTTGATGAATGACGTTGGCTATGGAGGGTACATGTGAAGAGAATCATCTCTGTGTATCAGAACATGTCCGTCCAAAGCCATCAAAAATTAGGGAGACGCCACTGTAGCAAGAGTGTAAATTTCAAATAAAACGATAAAAGTTAAATAAAAAGAGCTACATAAAACGGAAGAAGAAACCCCCGCTTGAAAAAGTTTTTAAATTTCACAATAATTTATCGATTTCCAATGTTATCTCACAGTAACTTTGTTGGGCTATATTTACCAAATAGTATTCGACTACGCGAATAGTTACATTTCTATAAGCTCTACATCATTAACAACTCGAGTCAATGAAAATATTAAATATTCATATCAAACCACTTTCAATGTCAGCGCCATTTTGGCCGAATCTTGAACTATAATTTATCATTTACTTACGGACACTTTCACTTTAAGCTGAATCCCCCTTCAGATGATTCTCTTCACTACTTACCTCTTCCCTCCGTAGATGTTGCCAATACTATTTCCATAGAAACGAATAAGTGAGGTTATCGGAAAACACATCGTAAGTTGACATATCATGATTGTGTCAAATTCGAAAAATTATCTTTGGTATCCGCGTTTATTCTAGATTGGTCCGCATTGGCTTTGATATTGTTTTTATATAGTGCTTCTTCAGAATTTTGATTACCTATTTCGTTGTGTGATTATTCTGTCTTTGGTCCGTTTGGGATATAGAGTTGGAAAACCTTTGGATTTGGCAGTCAATATAGTCAATTTGGTGAAGTATACTTCTTTTACTAAAGCTGTCACATATTTATTGCATAACTTTAATAGAACAACTCGACATAAAAACACATTTTGAATTGCTGTTCGTTATCTTGTTTAAGTCAGATTTATGGGCCTAGGGTCCCTTATCCTTTCGGCTGTGTGAGTTTTTCTTGGGTTCCTGTGACGGGGCGGCAGGGGATTGCATGGTCCTCTGTCTTCTTCTTTTGGCTCTTTGCCCTGTGTGTAGAAGTCGCAGCGTACTTCTTTGGCTTTGGCTCTAGAAGTACCTGCAGCTGCCCTAAGGCCGTTGGGAGAGCTGCAGGCGTTCTTCTGACGATGAGACGGCCCTCGCATACGAGACGTCGCTCCTGATTGAGGTTCTTTTATTTTCAGGGCGATCTGGGCACCCACGGAAGCTCGCTGGGTGTTCTCCCTTGCAGTTAAAGCATCGCAAGGGCGAGTTTTTAGGTCTTTTGCATTCCTTGGTCATGTGCCGTCCGGCACATATAAGGCCGGACTGGAACTGCTTTACAGTTGCGTTGCGTGTGACCGAAATTTTGGCATCTGTAACATTGCCCTGCTCGGTTTCTCGGCTTCTGTGTTTCGGCGCTTACACTCACGTTTTGAATTTCGGTGATCTCATATATTTTGTTTTGGCACCTTTGAACTAAAACAAGCACGAACGGTATCGGTACCTTGTTAGCTTTACTCAGGCGGACTACGGAAAGGATCTCAAATCCTTTGCCCTAGAGTTCAGTCTTGATGTCGTCACACTTTATGGATTCCGGGACCCCGCGAAAAACTACTCTGAGTGGTTTTTCCCTTGTCATTGTATAGGTGTGGTAGGGTATTTTCTCTTGATCGAGGATCCGAGTAATTCTCCTATAATCATCTGTATTATTAAGGTGTACTTTAATTCCATCTGTTGTGTTCACCGCCCGCAATATGGAGATGTTTTGCGCAGCAGCAATCGTGTTAAAAGCTTTCAACTTTTCTATTGCGCGGATTATTATAGGTGGAGGCTTATCAGCTTTTTTGTGTGTTTCTGCCGGTCATTTTTCGGGGTGTCTGTTACTAGTTCTTCGTCGCCTACTTCCATTAAGCCAAGTGGCGGGACTTCTGTTTCCTCTTTATTTGCCGACTCAGTTTTCTGAGTGGGCTTTTGAATTTGATCTTCTAGTGTCACGTCCGGCTTTTGTGATAAGGCGGGTGTAGTATTATTTGATTTTGGCTTGTTTGATTTGTCGAGCCGTTTCTGGCTCTTTTTTCCTCTTTTTTTGGGGCCTTTGCCGCTTGGCTTTCTTCGCCCGACATAATACCGTCGCTGTCCAGATCGGGGTCGATAAGACGATGAATTAGAGGTTTTTTGTTTCTCAAATTCAAGTCCATTCTCTTTGCAAAGAATTTATATGCTTCCACTAGTTCGGTACTACTTATTTCATAGTATTCTATAATAGTTGATATTATAGCCAGACCTGCTTCTTTTAAACTTTCGTAAAATTGAAAATCTTTTCTATAACTTGTTCCATCTCGAAAGATAGATGCTACACTTCGAAATTAGCACACACTTTGAATTGTAAGAGACAGATATATTGCGTTTTTGCAACATATATTCGGAATGAACAAGTTCATAAAGCAATATTTAGAAAAATTTCAACAAAACTAGGAATACTCCATTATATAAAAATAAAAACTGTAGTAACTGTCCAAATCACAAACATACTCGTTCTACATTAGAGAACCCGCCCTGGTTCCTGGTTACCTTCCAGAAACTGTCTAAACTCTGCACGCCCGTCAGACTCTTCAAGAAATCCTCATCGTGTGTGATGATGAGCAGCTGGAAGTTGCTCTCCCGTTCTCTATCCGTGACGATCCTAGAGAGAGCGTCACTCAAGCTTAGAATGTTCTCCCTGTCCAAATTAGTGGTAGGTTCGTCGAGAGCTAGAATTCCGCAATGTGCGCTGAAAGTTTCGGCCAGGGCCATCCGGATCACGAGGCAAGCGAGGACTTTCTGACCGGCGCTGCATCGGCCGCGCATCTCCAACTCCACGTTGTTTTTCACCTGAAATTTGTACATGATTCATTTCATTGCGTCAGACCTGTTTCCGATCCGCAAGCGAATTTTCAAAGTTTGAGTGGCCTCATATCCATCAAGTTTCGACTTCAGACTCGAGGTCAGCTGATAAACGCATCAAAAATTTTACAAAAACTCGCGCGAGCCCGAAATTTTATAGAATTGAGCTTGTAGTAAGTGATAGAATTACCTGAACAACTTTGTAGTTGTACGTTCTCCTCTTACCGGCTCCCCCGGTCATGTTCTCGTCAGTCTTGATCTCGATGTAGTCGATGTCGTTGCCCCTGTAAATGCTCCTCCAGAGCTCGCGAATCGTTCGGTTGATGTGCACCATGCGCTCCTCGTGAAACTTCAAAACCGACTTTTCCAACACCACGGCGAACTTGTGCAGATCCTCAATTCCCAACTTGTTAACTACCACTTCGTAGTATTTCTTCTTGTAGTTGTTGTACGCGTTTTTGATTTCCGGCTTGGCGAGCTCCTTCTCCAGTTCTCTGACCTGCTGTTCGATCTCCTCTTGCTGCCCCTTCATGGAGCTGATCTCCCTCCGCTTCTTCTCGATGTCCTCTGTTTTCCTCTTCTTCTCCTCATAGACTTGCCGGTAGTTGTAACCGCCTATGTTCACTTTCAGGTCTTCAATCACCGAGACAAGTGCAGATTCCAGCTTCTGCTTCTCGCGCAACGTGACATTATCTTTCAGAGCCCTGAACTGGCTCTCCTTCTTGGCCAGGGCTTCTTTCCTGCTTGACACATCTTCCATAACTTTATTCTTCTCCTGCTCTAACTTTTCTTCGTCAATCTTGAGCTTGGCGAGCTCTTCCACAGCAACATCCAACTTATTATCGTTATCATTAGCTTCGTAACGGTTTAAACTATCCAGGAGTTTCTGGATGTATCCGTAAGTTTTTTCGTTCTCAACGATCTTACCCCGCTCTTCCTCTTTTACCTTCCGGTTCTTCTCTACGAGTTCCTGCCGATCTTCAATAGCGCTCTTCAATTGCCGTTCCTGAATCTGCGACTGACCTTTCAGCTCTTCCACTTCCGACCTCAGAAGGGAGAGTTTCTCGTTATTCTCGGTGTTCTGTAGTTCCAGAAGTGGTTTTTCCTGTACTAATTTTTTGTATGTTGATCTGTTTCTGCGTCTCCGCTTGCATGTCCCTGTTCAAGTTTTGACACCTGTCACGGTGTTGTTCGAGCATTTTTTTGGCAGATTCGTGGCGGTTTTTGATGTTGCTTAGTTGTGCTTTCATGATATCGATTTCAGCTTCGGTTTCTTGGCGGGAACGATTGGATGGTACCTGTCATAGAAAAGAATAATAGAGGTTGTCGACGTGGGTAATATTACAGGCTAGTCAATCATAAGGAGATGGTGTTTTACCTATTGATTTAAAAATTTATCAAAAATTGTAAAGAATAACGGGAAGGATCAAAGTAAGTGGATCTATTCGACTCTCCACTATAATTCGCGACGGTAGTTTGGTAAGTGATCTTTCAGGTTAGCTGGTAAGAGTGAGACTCTGGTAGTGATCTGATCAACGGTTAGAGTGTGACTATTTTTATCAGGTAGCTGCGCAATACGCATGTGTAGCTTGGAAAGAACGTCTCCTTTGATGCATACCTTCCATGACGGATACTTCACTAGAAACAGCGGAAGCAGCTTTCATGTTCTTCTGGATGTCATCCTATCCAGGCTAGAATGTGCAGCTCTGCAATCATTCCTGTGGACCAGTTTCTGGAATAGCCCCTACGACAGCCATAATGCTATAATGAAGAGATAGCCTTGAGTTCATTGGTCGGTACTGAGGTTGTCGGGTTCATCGCTTGGGCATAAGTGTCTGCTGAACTGCTCAGGGGGTGTTCGTTTACTCTCCTGCTGCAGAGTCTGATTCTGCTGCTAAAGAATCCATTTGAAAGAATTTTAAATCCACAAGAGACACTGGAACCACTGTTTCAAAAATTTTAAAGTGGCCCGAGTCGAATGGCACACTGCCTAGAAGATTTAAGAACATATCCAGACATTCTTTTGCAAGTTCCTATTTTGAAGTAAAAACAGATTTCCAATATCTCTACGAATGAAATTGGCTTCTCCAATTTTTGTTTTTCCTTATACCCTCGAAACCAAAAGAAACTGAGTTGATTTTTCGGTATAATTATATAGTATGGTAGTTTGAAAAGAACATTTTTGCTCCAATTTAAAATTATCCCTTATCGTTTACGAGATACCAATGCAGAGACTCGAGTTTTGAGAACTGTATATCCCGGCGCCCAACGTGAGGCACAAGATTGATTAAATGTTGATATAATTTCTATGTTAGCCTCAATGAGACAACTTACTCATCAATAAAAGTTGCAGTAAAATGTATTTGGTCAATTTTCAACAAAAACTGAAAACTTACCTTGACTATTGTCTGCTCCAGCTCCTCTATGAGAGCATTAGCTTGAACGATATCCGACATATACTGATCTAAAAGAGCGGCGTCCGTGATAATCTCTTTACTAGCTTCTAGAAGCTCCTGCGGATTGACTAGGCTGACTTTTTCAGCAGCCAACTCCATCGACTTTTCCTCAAAAATTTCGTTCAATCTGACGATTTCCTTTTGCATTACCGGAATATTGACGTTCTTCAGGGATTCTATGTCTTTGTTGATCGGCTGGAGCTGCTGCAATTTGTTGTAAAACTCTTCCGTTATCTTCAGCTCGTTCTCCGTTTCTTTTAGCCGATTCGGAAAGCTGTTGACCTTGCTTCTCAGTTGACTTATTACATTGCTGACGGCGGACTGTTTGTTAGCGAAGTCAGTCTGACATATCGGACAGCAAGGCGACTCTTTCTGGAACTTCGCTATGAACGCTTCGTACATTATCTTACCTGAACTGTACTCTCCTTTGTTCCTCTGCAGCTTCTCTCGCTTGGAGTGCGTTTCTTTCAATACCTCGCCGAATGGCTTCCCTTTGCACACATCTGAGACCTTTTTCATTTTTAGAGCGAGATCGTTTTGGTCGTTCCCAGTTTCTTCTTTTGATGGTTTATCGTCGTTTCTATTTGGGCGAGGTCTTTCTCTAGCCGATTAATTTTAAAAGTCATTGCCTTGAATTTGTTCTCTTCTCGTGTCTGGATCTCCTGGACCAACCGTTTGAAGTTTCTCTCCGGGATATCTTCTCCGAAAAGCTTTTGCAGATTGTGAGAATGTTTGCTTTTGATGCTGGTCATCTCGCCTTGTTTCTTTATTACCAAAGACTTTTCGCTGTCTAGCTTCTGCTCTGTCGCGAAATTCTGCTGCAGGATTCTGTACTCCCTGTCCAGCTTATCCAGCAACTGCTCCTTACTTTCCACTTCCTCTTTCAACTGATCAATTTCTTGTAATTTCTCAGATTCGTTGAAGGAGTTCTTCAATTTCGCAAGAGTGGCTTGTAGCTTCTCGATCTTGTCCTCAACTATGCGCAACTGGGAATCAGAAGTATCGAGTTCTTCCAGTTTGTTCCTGATCTGCTTAAGCTTGGCCTGACACTCTTGGATCAAGTTGTTCTTGGACGATATTATCTGTTTGGTTCCTGCAGCTTTTTCACGGATTTCATCGATTCGGTTTTGGAACTCCTTCTCTTGGATGTCCTTTTCTTTGGCGAGTTTCTGGTAGGTTTGATTGCAATTCTCTAGAGCGTTCTGTAGACTTCTGGAGACGCCGAGCCTGTCGTTAATATCGTCGAATTCCTCTAGCTCCAAACTCAACCTCAGTCTTTCGGTCAACTCTTTGTTCTCCTCCAACTTGTTTCTGTACTGTTTTTGCTCTTCCTTCAGTTGACCAATGCGAATTTGCTTCTTTTGAATACAAACGCTTATTTCTGCGGCTTTTTTTGTTATATCAATCTTTTTCCGTTCTAGCTCTCTTATGATGTTCTCTTCACTAGTTTGCTCAGCCTGAAAAGAAGTCATTCTGTTTTGCAGTTCCACATCGGATCCCTCGAAAATGTAAGTGATGTGTTTCTTTATGGTAGATTGTTGTTCGATAAGACCTTGAAATCGAAAAATAGGCATTATTACCGAAAAATCCGATTTTCATTATTGAATTTCAGCAATTTTTCATCATGCTGAATACTTGCAAAGTAGTTCAACACTCCCTACCTTTCCTCTCGGCCTCCTTCTTGGTCAGTTCCGACTGCAACTCCCCCAGAGACTCCTCCAGTTCCAAAATCTCCCTCAACCTCTTCTCCAGCGGTTGCAACTCGTCCTTCTTCTGCCGGATCTTCTCTTTGACCTCTTCCAGCTTGTCCTTCTTCTCGTTGAACTTGGCCAATTTCGAGGCCGCTTCGTCCTTGACGCGCTGCGAGTTCACCAGGTGACTCTCGAGGACCCTCAGGTCGGTCTGCTTCTCCTTGATGACCTTCCGCATGTTGTCGACCGTCTTGTTGTACTTGACCGCGTCGAAGATCTCGTCGAATTTTTCCTTCAACTTCTGCGGGATGTCAAGGGGCCACGCCGAGTTCTCCTGGTGGCAGAAGAGAACGTTGTTCAGGATGGACTTGGAGACGTTGAGGCGGTGGCGCAGTAGGAGTCGATATCCATGCAGCGTCCAGAGATGTCCTGCACGTTGTCGGGGTCGTTTTTGTCGCGTCTGCGCACGGAGAAGTTTAGTTTTTTGAAGGTCAATCCGCCGCCCGTTTTCGCGGTCACCATTATCACCCGACTCACCGTGATCATGTTGCCTTCGGCGTCTAGGAACTTGATTTTTATGGATCCTGCAGGAATAATAATGAAATATAGGGTCTTTCATTGAATAAAACAAAGTATGTGTGAAATATGATCGATTTTTTTTATTCGTTTGAAAGACATATTGCTGCCATTGTGATGCTCCTTGGTTGTTAGAGCTCAAGGATGTTCGTCATATTCTTCTGGACGTAATTTCGTACGTCCATATATTGCCTGCCTCCTGTGATTCAGTACCTCACATTCGCATAAGATGTGTAGGTTTCTATCCCTTCGTTGCATAATCTGCAGCTGAGGTCTCCGTTGTACAGCCGCATTAAGGTGTCCTCTAAGCGAACAATGACCGGTTAGTAACCCTGTAATTATTCTGAGCCGATCCCTACTATATTGAAGTAGTTCTTCGGTTTTTTTCTCGGACGGCTCCCTACTGTGTTTGTTGCCAGGTACTTTTGTCCAGTACTCTGTGTGCTTCTTATTGGTCCATGTCCTAATCTGGTTTCGTATCAATGATTTCGGCACCACCAGAACTGGTTCAGGACCTATATATGAAGTTGATGATCCGCGTCTAGCGCATCCATCAGCTTTATCATTACCTGCGATTCTTGAATGCCCTGGCACCCAGTACAAAGTTAATTTGTTCCTGTTTGCAAGTTTCTTTGAGGTCTCAATTTAATATACCTTGAACACTGCAAGATAGCATACAATTCCGCCTGAAAGACGGATGTGTATAGTCCTAGCCTCGGTATATTCCAGCTCCCGTTCCATGTTTGGTCATCGATCCATCTGTATGCCAGGTGTTTTTTCCAAACATGTTTTCGGGATGACTAATGGTCTTCCACTCTTTAAGGCTTATCACCACAACCCTTACAACCTTATGGTTGTGGTTTAGCAGGTCTTCCGTGAATTTGAGCGATGGTTTCTTCATGAACTCCTTCGCCTGCCGCTTATTCCGCCAATCTATCGATTCGTCTTGCATCCATGAGTTTATGGATGTCTTTATACATGTTTTCGCTACCCCGTAGAAGAGTTCTGGACCAATCATAGCCTCGGATGCGCCTTCACGGGTTAGAACATCGGCCTTCGCATTGCCCTTGTGACCCTCATGTCCGGGTACCCAAGCTAGAGTGACCCTATTTTGGGTACTTAGCTCCTTAGCTCCTCTCACCGGTCGTGAGAATATTTGAAATGAGCTGAGTGCTATAATTGCCGCCTGTCTGTCGGAGAAAATGGTAATGGTTTTATTTATGACCTTCTGCCTGTTTATTTCCCCTATAAAGGGTTCGATGGCCGCTACTTCTACCGGGAACACGGTTGCATCATGTCCGAGACTGAGTGCGATTCTTGTCTTTGCTCTGCCTCCGTATAAACCGGCTCCCACTCCTTCTTGGGTCTTTGAGCCATCTGTATACCAAGTTTCTCTTACCGTGTGGCCGTTTGGCCAGTCCTCTCTACTTGGTATGATGATTTTGAAACCTTTTTGAAAGTTGTACTGCGGAACTGTTTATCCACGGGCATTCCTAGTATTTGATCTGCCTTCAGTTTATTGTACAGTTTCAAATATTCTGCACCTTGTGATTGGCAGATTGGGGTTTGTCCCTGCATTAGCCTGTTGTGTACCCAGAGTCGAGCTTCTCTTTGTATGTAGATGTGCAATGGTGGACGACCGAGGACCTCAAGTGCTGTAGTTGGGGTCGTCCTCATGGCACCCGTGACACATATTTGGCTTTGAGAACCGCTATGGTTTGTGACTTAATCGCATACACACATGAAGATGTCTAACAGGTTCAAATAGCACGATCTCGGTGGCGAGTTCACGTCACCGTCCTGTGCCGTCCTGTTGAAACCACATGTCGTTGGTGTTCAGATCATTCATTTCAGTTCGAAAGAATTTGGTAATCATCGACCTATAGTGCTCGCCGTTGACAGTGATGGCCTGGTCAACGCCGTTCTCAAAGAAATATGGATCGAGATGGAAGAGATGAAACAGTTTGTTGCAACAAATTTTTCTAGCACACATTGTAAAAACCTAAAAAAGTGACCCTTAATAGTTGTATCCCACACCTTTCGTAGTTGTCTTGCTGGACATTTGGGGATCATTCAAGAAGCCTTGGCCATTGCTGGAACCGCTCGGCAGTTCACTGGTCAGAGCGAATCTGATGCATTCTATGATGGTGGTTTTTCCACAGCCGTTTTGACCAAGGAACAGAGTGACTGGTTTGTCGAATTTGATTGTTTGCTTGTCGTCAGGGCTGAAGCTCCTCACTCCACATATTTCCAAACTGTGAAGTAGCGCCATGTCATTCTGCGAAAAAATAAGAAAGGCTATGTTAAATGATATGACCCAAACTTTCTTTGAATGGGGAATGTTCCTCAATTTGGGTTTATAAATGCGAGTTTGAACAAAATAAAGTTGAGTTCAATTCATGAGTTTTTCAAATTCACTTCGAAAAGTATTCAAATTGATGTTTCAAATGTTGGGTTTTAATTTTTAAAGGGATTTGTTTCTAATTCACATATTGGCAACAGCGCCTATATCAAGTTGAAATAATTTATACGTACCTAGATATTCTACTTTAAAAAAGGAAAATTACCTTTATGAATCAACAATTAAGGCAAAATATAAATTATAGTTCAATACCACCTCCACAAGCCACATAAACAACAGTTGTTTTGTTATTTATTTATATCGGAACATAAGTAAACAGAACTGCACGCCTCTGAAATATGTCATATTTGTTTGTCCCATACAGGTAACAGATTCATTGTCCTTTATTAGCTATAACCGATGTTGCTAAATGGTGAAATAGAAACGAATCCCTTTAAATGTTGAATGCATTATTTCATTCCTCGTTTTTAAGTATTTAAATAACTACTTGATTTTTGTCAGGAGGAACATTCCCCATTCTGTGGAAGTGTCTCGCATGATCATTAGGAATCGCACGTTAAAAGGTAAGACCGCGTGAATCCGCCTCAGAAGTTTCGATTTTTGAAGGTTCGTCAAGATTTAAACAGGTGTTGAAGTTAATGTTTTGTTATTTGATCCAATTCACTTATTTACCGGGTGTCCGAAACATCTCAGAACGAGGCAAATATTTCGGAAGTTGGTGAAGATGAAAAAACGAAATTTTGGAATTTCATAATTGTATAAAATCTACCTCGTCACGCATTTACAACTTCTTCATCCTGCAGAAACGGCGGCAGGAGGCTGCACCCCAAAATCTTAAATGAAACCCTATATCGAAATGCCTTGAGAAAACATTTCCTGCACAAACTAGAGGTGTCTACGGTACGGAATATCCATTGCCATTTGGTGCATGGCAAGAAGCACGCTTGCGTAGGCGGCACGCGAACGATAAGGTACTCCAATTCGGAACTTTTCGTTGATAAACGTGTTGACTTATTGTATTGATTGCAGTGTATCTATCTTTCATCACACCTTGCAGCAGTGTGTACAGCGAAAGACTTTCTTCTGAAGCTAGCCTGATTTACGAAGACAGGCGAAACCGCTTGCTATCTCTTAACGCAGAAAATCAGTATTCATTTAACATAATTTGCCCTGAGTGCAGTATGATACTAATTCATTTTCTATATTGTAGAATTATTGTGTGATTACTTATTGTATTTCTTAATTGATCGGAGCTACTCACGAATCAAAGACGCCCCAAGCACCTTAATTAATATGCCAAAACCTCGGGAAACGAACTCAAAATTCCGAAAACAAGCCAAGATCAAACATCCGTTTCTCAAACACTTAAGCTGTTTAAAGGTTAAACTGATGTCCTGACATCTCGCCCTCCAGCGCCCTCTTACGGCCTCGCCGATGGTGGCGAGTTCGACTCAAATTAACCTAGTACACATGTTGATAGATGGTGCAAGAATCGAAATGTGTCGCGCTTATTTTCTTCAGATCATTAGTTTGTGGACAATTATGTGAAAAGTCTTTCACCTTATATCAATTCACTGCAAAATGTAAACAACATTGGGAATTGAAATGTCAACTTGACACTGTCAAGCTGCGTCACCTGAGTTGTACACAGATCCTCTGTGAATGAAACGCTGAAATTTTGACTATACAAACACGCAAAGTATACAAACATCGTCATGGCAACTGACAATACAAACAAAAACAATAATACATTTGTTGGAACAGTAGGTGTATGAATAAAATGAATAGTTCAAAGGTAAAGGAATAAAAAAACCAATAAAAAAACTGTTGTTGATGATCTATTTGAGTACTGCAGTTTTTCTCATTGATTTCTGGGCTGAAACTAAGTCAATATTGGTTGTTGTGCTAAAGTTCCGTTTCTTTCAGGAAGAACTCATCGAGCTCGTAGAATTCAAGTCTCCCATCCGAGAAAAATCCAAAAGAAGTAATAAAGTGGCTCTATCGAACTCTATCACTTCTTTAAGTACGGCTGTCAGCGAAGAAGAGAGCATAATCAACATATTTTCAGTAACACCTAGAAACAGATCCAAGAGTAAGATGCAGAGTCTGACATACACACGGTTTCCGAAATATCAACGAAGTTCTCGTTGTGAAATCAAACCTGTACGGTAAATGATCTTTTTAATGCGTTAAATGTATATTTCATCAACATTTATTTGATAAACCCATACAAGGGCCACAAAAATATATTATGTTTCCACAATTCACACATGTAACTGTCAATTCACAGTTAAAATTGTGTGAATTCGAGGATACAACTGTAGATTGAAAAATATTCACGTGTATCTGTAAATTCACACTTATATGTGTGAATTTACACTTATATGTGTGTATTTAAAATACTTTTATAAAACAACAATAAAAATTAATTGGCGCTCCGGGGCGACTTCATTGATTCCAGTGGCGCATTCGCTTTTTCAGCTGCAGGAAAACCCGAAAAACCTGCAGCACCACATCATCTGAAGATCTTGATCTATGTCCTCTCTCTTATAAAATAAAATGGTTATTTATTTGGTTATTTATTTCAATTTTCATCTTGTGTTAAAAGTTTATTTTTTTTTTGTTGCTATTTTTATTTCATTGTAATTTCAGTTTTTTTACTTAATATAATATTGTTTTTATCAGCTGATTTTTTAAATTTTTTGTAGATTCTTCAAGGATTTCAAATCAATTTTATATCATATCAGATAGTGGAAGCCCGAACTAAAGAAAATACACCACGAAACATCGTCAAACAAACGTCAAATTCACAGCGTCTGTAGACAGCAATGTCTTCACATTCACACTCGTCACAATAGATGCCAGTTGATGAAAATATAATCTAACCTGTAACCTAACCTAACCAAAGCTATATTTAACTAACGAATTTAAATGTTCTGAAAGTTTTAGTTGCACTGGTTGAATCTAACTTCGGCTAGGTTAGGTTAGTTTTTGTTTCATCAACAATCATATACTAAATAAATTGCAATAAAATTATGGTGTCTCACATTTGGTTAACGGAAAATCAATCAATCAATCTATCAGACTGTTAGAGGCCTTTATTTTTCATTTGTTTCGGTTTCACAAGGGTGACAAATCTATAATGACATTGGTAAATTACGTATGAATAACATTCACATGTGGAAATGTATACAGGGTAATCATGAAACAACTATATTCGTTTCAGAGCGGGGACCAGAGAAAATGATTCTAGAAGAACTTACAGAGAGAAAATTTCGGAGCACCTCAAAAAAATCAAAGAAAAGGCCAGCACTCCTTCATCCAGTGCAGGTCAGAGAACTAGCAGGAGTAAAGCTCCCGTTGATAGAGTGAGAAGAGAAAGCGAGAATTTAGACGCTGAAGTTGAAAACGTCAGAACTAAATTCAGATTGAACGGAAACAATGAAGGCAGAAGGAATTTTTTTAGCTTCGTAGAGGAGCATCGCCAGGTATGTTTTTTCCATCGTCTCTGCCTACCTTTTATCGAAAAAAAAGTAAGAGATATACAATCTGAAGAAAACACTTTTTCCACGCCAGAACAGAAACACTGTCTTTCGACGCGAGTTAAACTAACCAGGTTAGCATCCTGAGGAAATTATCATCTTTGATCATCTCCTGATGATGCTCATTTGGCTTGCGAAACGGGTGGGTCTTTCAGGTTTAAAATCAAAATAAAATTTTACGCTGACAATTTCGATTGAAAAAAAATGCAGAGTATGGAGAAAGCAAAAAAGTAAGTAAGTAATACTGTGAAAAACAAATGAAACAATTACAATGATATTATATTATCTTTAAAATTATAGTTATCTTTTCAGTTTGACAATAACATAAATGGACAAGACCGGGACACGAAAGAGAAAACTTTTGTTTATGCACTGCCTGAAAAAATGGATTTCAATGTGACTTCATCACAAAATGAATGTCTTTTTGTGCCAGACAGGTAAGTTACAGGGTTCAGTTTTGCCAAAAGTTAATTTCCATCTATTTCTAATACAGATCAACGTTGGAAACGGACAAAAAAATTGGAGAAACACAAACGACTCCGACAGAAGAATTTATGCAGGGGGAGCTCAAGAAAATCAAGTTGGGTGACAGGAATTTGTTAGAGAAAAGATTATATTCAGGAGAAGACAAGTAAGAAGTGCACATTAAGTTCACGTTTGTAATTAATGGATATCTTCTTCTTGATAGTCGGGAAACCCTGTTTTTGTTCTGGTGTAAGAAACGGGTTTCCTACAGAACTTTGAAATATAATTCCCAGCCATAATGAATCTACTATGTTACAACCAACAGTTGAGTTTTTTGAAAGGTTTCCCAATAGCACCACCTTGCCTAAATTTTGGTTTTATCCTCATTTCTTTGAAGTTCATTGGCCATTTTCACTTTTTTGTATCCAGAGATATACCCCTCCCCTTCTTGTATTTTTCAGACACCTCCTTCACGAGGTTGTCTTGGTAAAGCTTTGATGTTGCACGCTCCAAAAACTAAGTGGAACAAGATGTCACGAAGAGATTGGGAAGCCCACTGTTCTGGGTCAATCACGTTCTTCAGAGAATAATCTGGTGGCTTGCAAAATTGTCCTTCATTGATCTTCATTGGGAATCGCTATTCTCGTTCAAATTCGGCATAGCAAATCCAAAAAGGGGAGTTAACAATGACCCGATCATTCAAAACGATTTTGTGGAGTTTTTTATGTTTTGTTGATGCTGCTTGTCATGTCATGTCCTCCATCCTAACAATTTTGTTTTCTGTACTAGTTTGTACAGATACCCTGTTGTTCATGTGCCCTCTAAATGGCCAGTGCCTAGTAAGAAACTCTGTAATTTTTCTGAGTCAATCACTGCTCTGTTGAACCGTTCTACAGTTCTTTTCTTAGACAGTCCCCTTATTAGGGTTTGCCTTTTATGTTCCTGGGCGTATTGTTGGTACAATTGATTCAGGGCATATTATATACAACAGAACACATAATACAACATACGATAAACCTAACCCATCTTAACATTACACTCGATAACGAAAGTGTTTTTCAGGTTATGTTGTCTATTATTATGATTACAGACTTTCTTGTTAATGTAATATTGGATGAAATAAATGAGTTCATCACTGCATATAATTAGTTAGTCGAAGTGTCATATGGAAAGAGATACAGATAGTTTCAATGATACATTTGTTAACACTATCAAAAATATAACGGGTTGAAAATGTGTTGAATTTGAATCCCAAACATCCGTTATTAAACATTCCCATGATTTCAGGAGATGGTTCGACAGTTCCGGCAACTTGGCACTCTTGAAAAACCCAGTCACAACCACATCTTTCAAGCCGAACATAACCACACCAGAACGCCATCTGACGAGCTACAAACCGCTACCACAGAAGAAGAATGCACAGAAATTGTAATCGTAGAACACAAAATTCTAAACATTCATTTGTCGCAACTGAAATTCACGCACCACCCTTTGTTCAGCATAGAACACGTATTCGCAGAGAAACTGAAAACGCTCTTGGAAACCCACTATAACCGAGAAAAAGCAACGTGCAGACTAGCGACTCACCTGGCCGAGCTCAGAACCCGAAGGAAACAAATAAATCACGGCGACTCAGACCAAAAACTCGATAAAGACATTAAAAAGACGCGAGAGAAATACTTCGAAGAGAACCTAAAGCAGCGGGACGATTTGAAACGGATTTTGGAAACCTGGCGGGCGATTAAAACGCTCAGGGATAAACAGGGATTCTCTAGCACGAATGTCAAGTTGGTGATAAAGAAGGAAAAGGTGGATTCTGTCGCTGAAAACGAAGCGACCAGTACGATGCTCGAAGATACGTTTCAAGAGTTGCTGAGGGAGCGGCAAGAGGAAATTTCGAATGGAAGTGACGGAGAAAATGGTGGATCTCATGGGGAAACTACGAGTATACAAGGTGAAAAACTAAAGAGAGCTATTGCAGATGTTTTTAAGGGAATTTGGGGTGTTTCAGAGAAATAGTTTGTAGAAACTGTAATCGTAAAGTATTCCTTTAAAATATAGTGGATAACTTCATTAGAGACGTCATAGTTACGACCGCACCGGGGGGCCTGGGGGGCCGGTTAGGCCCCCCAGACGTACCCTGGTGTTGGATGCGATCGGGCGTGGAGGGGTGGATTTTCGGGAAATCCTTGCGGGTACCGCCCCTCACCCCACACCAACAGGATTTCGCAGGGCTTCCTCCCGCTCACCGAACCCGGAATTGCTTCCTTACATCTACTTAGTGTGGCTAACCAAGAGACAGGACCATCGGCAGCGTTCGACCGAACGTTCGTACAAGTTAACTAAGCTCTTCTTTCGCCAGAGAGTGCTCGCGTCGCACACCTGCCCCCGCCAGCCATGCCAAATCAATTGGGAATATGGTCCCGGAAGTGGCCGGCCGGGGTCCTAAGCTCGGATACTAGTATCTCCGTCCATCCGGGTTCCGACACCTCAAGCGTCTGCCTTGGTGCCCTCCAAGGCTAGACTCGGATACTAGAGCCCGGAAGGACCGCAAGCCCCGACATCTCGAACGCTTGGATCCGTACAGAAGCAGGCGAGGATCACGGAACAGCATAAGCCGTCCAGTGCCTCATAATGGGGCTGCAATGCACCCATGAATGGATTACCGCAGCCCTGTATCCCTTTACCCGCTAGCGGAGCCGCTGCCCCTAAGAGGCCAACGCCAGTTGGAGATGAGGCTCACTAGCCTCCAGCCGCGAGCGGGCACTCACCTCCCCCTAGAACTCATGTTAGGAAAGTTCCCTTTCCAACGTTTGATGAGTAACCGTCGAGGACTCTCACGAGCATCCTCTACCACACATCATATGTCGAAGATGTCGCGCCCATTACCCGTATAGGTGCGGGATAGGGCGGTTCATCAACGACTTTTGGGTGTACGCCGTGTGGTCTGCACCGCATACCCTTACGTTACCCCAAGGGGCACTCATGTTAGGAAAGCTACCTTTCCAGCGTTGGATGAGTAACCGCCGAGGGCTCTTGCGAGACACCTCTCCCACACATCTAGCTTGAAATCGGCCAACGCCTGTTGCCCGCAGATGCGGGATAGGGTGGTTGACCGATAACTTTACTGGGTGAGTGCCGTGTGGTCTGCACCGGGGGGACTGTCAAACACCCATAAGAGAGAGACAGTGATCCCCGCCACTCACCCCGTCTCTTTTTTGGACACTGCCGATTATTGATAAATCTATATTTCACTCAATAACTATGTTTTGGAATTGCATTTCTATAGCTTGTACTGAAATGGATTCTCACTGGAGAATGATCTACCACTTCAATTATACTTCTTGAAATGCCCCCGAATGAATTTCCTCTGTGGGCCCCGATGACAGCAATCTCGAGGAGCCCAAAAAAAAAACTTAGCCCTAATAACCTCACAAGTGGAATTATAACTAGTACAGTGCATTTCAGGAATACCAGCGGCAATTTAGTTGTCTACATGGACGAGCCGGTCATGATAAGTAGTTTCGTATCTGGTACCTCAATCGCCACAAAAGAAACAACCAGGAAAGGAATTTCTGGCAAAAACATAACAATCTGCACTGACAGCAGACAAGCCCTATTCGCCTTAAACAGACAACTTGTTACCTCAGGGATAGTACTAGAGTGCCACCAAGATTTAGCCAAAGCCTCGGTAGATAATAACATTATCCTGAGGTGGGTAAAGAGTAAAGGTAATCGCATTGCCGACTCTTTAGCCAAGGAAGCGGCTGGACTAAGAATTTTAGGACCAAGTAGCACCTACGGTTTAATGACTTCGACAATTGCGGAACCAGCCAATTACACCCATGCTCAATCCCTAAGGAATCCCTAAGGATGCAGTCTTGCCAGAATCACCTTGGGCGACCCTGGGAAGCTGGCGTCGAAGAAATATCTGGCGATGACTAGGAAAAAATCTACGCTTAACAGTAGGCCACTTTCAACTAAGGAAACACCTCCATAATATGGGGCTAGTGAACACACCTCTATGCAGGATGTGTGAGCAGGAAGATTAGAGTGTCAGGCATTCGTCCTAATGCGTACTGTTTCAGGGAACGCGAAGGTCATGATGATTTGTAATGTTTTTCCGATTATATTATCCCTTTTTGGTGAGAAATCCAACAAAGTACCTACTGCGTCCATAGTACGTAGTTTCTGAATTGTTTTTGCGGTGATGTACCCCCCTCCTCCCATGAGTCATTTTCTAAATAACAGCTCTCTTTCTGTCGGTAGATGAAGACAGGATCAAACAGGAACTAATTGAAAAAATGAAAAAAACCTTCAAACCACCGAGAGAACCAATCCTGAAATTCCTACTTTCCCAAGACCACCCCATCACCGAAACAGTTAATCAGACCAAAGAGAATATCAGACGAAACGTCGTGTCTTCCACCAAGTTCTACCTGAGGATACTGTGCAAAGACATCGAGGCTTGCAAAACAAAGTTCATCGGTCCGAACGAAAATTTCTCGTTAGACGTCGACGAGACATTTTCGTTGCTACTCACCGATATTCCGAAATATCTGACGGTGGAAGTTTTCGAGCAGCCCAAGTCATTACTGAAGAAGAAAGTTTGTAAGTTGGTCGTGGACGTTCCGGGAAGCAAATCTAGTAGGAAGTTACACAGGAGGGAGTTCGAGATGGACGATATCGTGCATTACAAACACGGGGGTGTAGGTGAGTGGATATTATTTCCTAAAAGAGACATACATGTTTGTAGTAGAAAGAAATAATTCAAAACTGTGTCGTAACTAACTACTGTAACAATTTAAAGAATTTACTGTCTTAAACAAATTTATTTTTAACAATATTTCACTATCAGAAACTAATGTATATTCAGTACTTAGCAAATAACGCTCAATTTATCTTTACTATTTGAATTCTTTGTTTAACCGCTCGATTCGATTTCTGAATTTAACTGCAATCTCTGGACGAGAAGCCGGCTTTATATATCCGTAACGATCGCTCTAGAATTTTATAGTCGTCAATATTCAAATTCATCCGAAACTTATTCACTGGTATCGCTTTTTCATTTTGTCCACCATCGCTATTGGAATCACTACACTGGAAAAAGTCTGCGTTGTTATCACACTCGATATTACTATTAGTACTTGTTCAAGGACGCCACATTTTGAACAGATTACAAAAACTTCAAGATATTTTAATAATATATATTATAACTGTACTATGTATTAGTTTTTTGGCCTTTGAGAGTGCCGCTAACTTTAAGAGTGCACAATATCGTTTACTTCGACTATAACAATGTGCTTTCAGGCAGTGGTGTGGATCTGAAAACTCTATCGGAAAAAGCCAGTATAAGTTTATCAAATATCCCCGACACTGAACTGAAAACCTCTGGCTATTTGGAGTATTCCGCAGAATGGGAAAAATCTCCCAGTAAAGAAGACGTCGTACTACCTAGTCAATTCGATCTTCTGAAAGAAATTATCGATAAAAACTGCTGTATAAACAAAAATAAATTGAACGAGTTCATAAAAAGTTCGAACTTGGAAGAGTCCTTTTTTGCTGGAGAAGAGTTTGTTCCAAATGGAGATAATAAATGCTTCAGGTAATTCTGTAAACAGTCATATTCATTTCTCATTTTAGATACCTCCTTCATTGTTTTTGCTGAAACCAAAAGATCTGAGAAGAGACAAGAATTCTATAGGCAACCTTGTCAAGTTATAGAATTATTTTCGCAGTGGCCTCAGAACGGGACCTTGTGGTACTTCATAATAAACTTGCAATAACCAAGTGTACAATAACAATGTAACCTTTTCAATATTGTTTCTTAGGTTGAATCCCCACCAGGAATCCTTGAATTTCTGCAACATTACCGAGGTGGAGCAGAACATCAGATTGAAAATCTTGTGGCTGCGCGACCAGAAAGAGATAGAATTCGACGGCATGCTGATACCGAACAGGATAAAGGAAATACCGTTCAGCGTACTCTCCGAATACAGAAGAAGAAAAGCTATCGAGGAGAAGGCCGAATCCTTCGAGGACGAACTCGAGGACAACGTCGAAGCTCAAAGGAGTTCTGGAAGGAAATACCTAAGACGAGTATATCTGAGAACTTTTCAGCTTTGCAAAAATACCGATAACAATCTGGATTACGAAAGTGTCGTCAATGAAAAGTACCTCGTTTATTTCCAGTAAGTACGAGGGAAAGAGAGAGGGAGGAGGATATTTGAGTGTCGCTTTTGCGTCACCTTAGTTCCAAACATTCATTAGATCAGTGTTGATTTTTTATTCGAGTCTTTCGGAATCTTCGTCGTGCCAAAACTGAGTTGTATCTCCCGCGAACATAGTCAGGTGATATCGTTTATATACAGTAAAAACAAGACGGGGCCTCAAACCGACCCTTGGGGAATGCCTGAATTCATATAATTTATTTGGAGGATGATTTTCGGTATTCAGAAACTGAGTTACCAGAGCCATATTCATGAAGCTTCTACAGTAGGACATTGTGGTTTACGTAGTGAAAGGCTTTCGACAGATCACAAAACACTGCTGCAGAGGCTGCTCTTTCATGTACGAGGTTTGTTCAAAAAATATGGCGAATGTTCAAATTCTGCGGGCTACGCACCAGAATAATTCAAGACATTAACGGCCGGAGATAACTGTGAGCTTTTTGAACGTGGTCTGCAGTTTTATGCCGTTCCGTCTACCACTGCGGTAGACGAACTTGGTATTTGACTCTGGTATTTATATTTTATTGGTGGGCGTTGCTTGGTTTCTATCGATTAGATTATCTGACCTTCTTTGTGTACATAAAACATAGCCAGATATTTATAATGTTCATTGATCTTTTCTATTGATCCCTGTGTTTTCGACTCTCTTTGTTGAGAGCATGTTCAGCACAGCTGATTTGTCAGTCTGTCCGAGTCGGCAAAGTCTCTTGTGTTCAGAGACTCGGATATATATACTACCCTTTCCGAGGGTTGGGCTACCTAAAGGGCGCGTCCCCAGGAGGCGGGTAGGGGAACGGCCAGGGGACTGGAGGCCCTTCCGGGAAGCCAATGTGGCCTTACGGACGGGGTCGCCGGACTCCTGTTAAGTGGCAGAAATAAGTAGGAGGGGTAAACAAGAATTCTCCAAAAGCCTTTGCGAAACATGCCACCGTGGACCAACCTACCCAAGCTAAGGTGTAAGGAAGCGTACCGACAGCTGAATGGCCGCAGGGTGATATGCGGTCACGAACGATCCCTTGGGGAACCGGGCGAAACCTCATTTTGATCAGCCTTCCTCTGGTAATGCTGGGATCTCCAGAGGTGACCAACTCTTTCTCTGCTACTCGTGGGAACACACATGAATGAAACAAACACAAAAACAGACAAAACAAAAAGCAATCCCGAGGCTGGACAGAAGTGCTCACCTCAATCTATGGCGGTGGCTGGGGATGAACAAATGTCCACCCCAATCTAGCGCCTGGACGGAGGCTGGACATAGCAATTCACCTTGTGATGTGAGCGCTTTTGCGGCGCAGAGGCCAATAGAAGAAAGAGATCAAAAGAGGCTGGAGTGGCAACAACTATAAGTGCACCCTCTTCCTCCTCCACACCACCTCCAACAGCAAGGGCACTTCGTGCGGCGGGCGCCAAGAGCTCTGCCTTGAATAAAAGTGAGGAAGCGGCTGCCCCTATAGGGAAGCGCCCTCACCTGAGCACCTCCACGGAGGTAACCCCAAGAAGGTTGAAGAAGCCGTGCAACGACAGTAATGTCGCTGCACCTTCCAAAACCCTCACGGGGGCTGCCGTGAGACACCTCAAGGTGCTGTATGCCTATACTCACCCTCCGTACCCTACAGATATAGAGATATTCCTTTTCGTGGTTCCAATGTAGACCGACTCGCAGCTACAAGAAATGCGGTAGAGGCACCTAGAGGTTCTCTGGGATCCTTAGCTGACCTTAGACTTTGTCTGATGGTTTTTGTTGGCCTAAGTATTGGTTTCATGTCGTGTTTCTATAAAACTTTCCCAATCAGGTCTGTAACATTTTTAATATATGGAAGAAAAGCTAAATACTTTGACGTTCTCTCTCCTGGGTCGTATGGCCCGATCACATTATCCTTCTCTGTAGACACCCATTCCCATTGAAAGCATTTTTTAGGTCACGGAGTTCCTCGGGAAGACTTTAAGGTTAACACATGCGTCGTGTCCTCTTAACCAACATTTTGTTGTGGCCAGTGGTTAGAGTTTTTGTTCAAGTACCTGTCTGTGTATGTTGGTTTCCTGTAGGCTCTGCGCCCAATGTACCGTCTTCACGTCTGTTAACAAGAACATCTAAGAAGTCTAAGAGTTTTTTGGGTTTCTCGTTTCATTATGAATTGGATTTTTCGGTCGAGAGAGTTTAGATATAATAGAAAATCGTTTAGTGTCTCTTCACCATCTTGCCATTCACCATTTTCATCTCCAAATAAAAATAGATGTATGAAATTTGTCTTCTGATGAATAGAAGAAAGGTTCAAATGAATTGAAATTGATGAAGGGTCATTGAATTGTTTAATGATTTCAAATATGAGTTTTCGTAATTTCTATATCTAAGTTTTTTTAAGTTTCTGTATCTGTAGAGTAGGGAGGGTGAGTGTAAGTCCACAGCACTTAGGCTACATGTGACCCATTGTACATCCTCCCAAGGAGTTGTCCTCCTAGGTCATCCTCCATTCTGTCTTTTCCAGGAAGGTGAACAAGTCACTGGGAGACATATCCTTTATATCGGCAGGTGTAGGCCAAGACTCGCCGAACACACACTCTATTATTGACGATAACTCCGGGCACTCGCATAGGACATGCCAGACAGTCTCATCTTTCTGTTCACACATCCTGCATAAAAGTGTGTCCACAAGCCCCATATTGTGGAGGTATTTCCTTAGTTGACAGTGGCCAGTCATAAATCCTACTGTTAAGCGTAGATTTTTCCTGGTCATCGCCAGATATTTCTTCGGCGCCAGCTTTCCAGGGTCGCCCAGGGTGATCCTGGCAAGACTGCATCCTTTGATTTCATCCCATCTCTTTAGGGATTGAGCATGGGTGTACCATTTGGCTAGTTCCACAATTGTCAAATTCATCAGGCCGTAGGTGCCTCTGGGTCCTAAAATTCTTAGTCCAGCCGCTTCCTTGGCTAAAGAGTCGGTAATGCGATTACTTTTACTTCTGTCGTGCCCTTTAACCCACCTCAGGATAATGTTATCTACCAAGGCTTTGGCTAAATCTTGGTGGCACTCTAGTACTAGCCCTGAGGTAACACGTTGTCTGTTCAAGGCTAATAGGGCTTGTCTGCTGTCAGTGCAGATTGTTAGGTTTTTGCCAGAAATCCTTTCCTGGTTATTTCTTTTGTGGCGATTGAGATACCAGGCGGTTCTGTTTGGACCACGCTGGTATTTTTTCCCATTCCCCACCTAATCCTTAGGCTTACTGATCTGGTGTACACTCCACTTCCTGAGCCTTCTTTGTTTTTTGAGCCGTCTGTATATATGCGTATTGCATTTGTAGCACCTGACTCTGTGTTCTGTTTTATTTGTATTTTGTAGGGTATATTGAACACAAACCTGGGTTCAATTGCATCACTGTTTGCCTGCAGCAGAGGTTGCGCAGTGAGCGCTTTCCGCCATAGGCCCAGCCTCAATTGACCCATTCCCACTTCGAGGTTTACACCAATCGTAACATGGCCATTAACGCAACCTCCTTAACGTACAGGTCCAGAGGGGTTAGACCCACAATTAATTCCATTACCACGGTTGGTGTTGTTCTCATGGCTCCTGTGATGTTCAAACAAGCCAGTCGCTGTATTTGATATAATTTTTGGATGGCCGTTGCTTTTAGAACTCTCTTCAAGTTTATAAGAATGTAGGCTTTTACGGCTCGCGTCAATGTTTTCGGTTATTTTCTAGGTTTTACCGTGGTCTTCTTCGGTTACAATCTCCAAACGTTTCTACTGCAACTGCGGCAGTCATCTTCAGTGGTGTGTTGGAAGTACTCTTCAAGTTTAGTTCCTGAAACATCATTCAAACAATGTTCACTACAATATCGTGTTTTAAACATGACTCCCTTCAAAGAAATATATTCTTTACACATCCACTGATATACATTCATCGATTAATTTCAGCCTGTTGGTACGAACTATACTCCGCAACTTCCTGAACTGGTTTCGATGGAGACCAAAAATCAACAAGCCTCTACCAGTCAGAGAAAAAAAATCCGAAGATGAAACAGCTGAAGACACCTCAAGAGCGAAAAGCAATGCTTACATATCGGTGAAAATACTCGGCGGAAAAATATACCGAGTCGGTTGAAAAATACGTTCAACGAAGAGGAATGTGAAGAAAACGAGGTACGCCCGTACGTGAGGATAACTTACAAAAACTTGACAGCTAGGACCAGTGCGAGTAAAGGGGTGAATCCCCTTTGGGGCGAAATTCTGACTGTTCCTCTAGAGTAAGTAGAAGAAAAGTGAATATTATTGGCAGCTTGGCCAATTTTGGCCAAATTCAGCCATACAAAATCATAGAGAGTTTATTAAAATTATCTTGTACATAAAATATATCAATAATGATTTGGAAAATTCAGTGGTTGGGAGTTTCACGAACGAAATTAATATTTTGTTTTCAGAGCACCTAATACCGACTACCTGAATCCAAATTCGCTAGATGGCAGCATTGCCGTTGACGTGTTTGACGAGAGCGAAATAGAAATCAAGAAACTCAACAGAAAATGTACGAATTGGTTAGGCGGGCTCGAAATTTCAGTATCAGCAATTTGTTGTTCTGAAAGTGTAAGTAGAAGTTGTAAAGTCTTCGTTTACCATATTGTTATGGCAGTCCAATCCAAAACACCATCACACCACCATGTATTTTTCAATTTTTTTCAAACAGCGTAACAGTGAATTCAGAATTCTCTATCATATCGTGAAAGAAGCTTTAAAAAATAGCTCACACTTCAAGTGAAAGTTTCCACACACTTTTGTTCGACCATTACTTGATGAAAATATATTATAACGTATTCAAAAAACAAACTTTAATGTGATATTTCCACTCGAAAGTTCACACAACTGGGACACGTGTTTCGCCATACCAGGGTGGTCACAGAAGTACCTGGCCTGACCTAGAGATGGCGGTAGTTGTTTGAAAAATATCACTGTATCAAAAAGAGCACAATCAATGAAGAATTTGTTGCAAGTTTGAAGACGCTGCGTTGTTTAGTATTTGTTTGGCAGCCATCAATAAAGAAAGTTTTTGATGAATTCGTGAAAATGTGATACAATACTTTAATTTGAAATGCTTCAGCCCGAAAAATATAAAAGCTGAACTAGATTCTACTCTGGGTGAATCTGTTCTTTCGTTTGCAACAGTGAAATATTGGGCAGCAGGGTTGAAACGAGGCCGTACGAGCTGCCAAGACGAGTATCGCAGTGGTCGACCAAATGAGGTGACGACCAGAAACGGTGAAGAAAATCCACAAAGCGGTACTTAATGACCGTCAATTGAAAGTGCGCGAGCTGGCAGACTTAGTAGGCATTTCAAAAAGTGCGGTACATCGTATATCATCTGCAAATTTGGACATGAGACAGATGTATGCAAGATGGGTGCCGCGTTTGCTCACACTCGAGCAAAAAGTGTTGTGAAGATGTCCCAATTGAGTGTTTAGCGAAGTTTCACAGCAACAAAGCAGAAATATTGCGTCGTTTTATAACCATGGATGCCTCAGTTAATACCCGAGACACATAAACAATCAAAAAACGGTCGTCGCATTCGGCAAAGAAAACAGTGTACTTTCCTCAAGACAATGCACCAGCTGACAAATCCATTATGCAATAACCAAAATTCACGAATTAAAGTTTGAATTGCTACATCGTGCACCCTATTCGCCAGATTTAGCCCCTTCGGATATCGCTATTGTCGCACGTGTCGCCGAAGATGCTATTGATGCGAAACACGTGTCGTTATTGTCGCCGAAGATGTTATTAATGCGAAAACACGTGTCGTTATTGTCGTCGAAGATGCTATTGTAGTGAAACACGTGTCGCTATTGTCGCACGAGTCGAATTAGATGCTATTGTAGCGAAACACGTTTCGTTATTGTCGACAAAGATGCTATTGTAGCGAATTATGTTTCGCTATTGTCGCCGAAAATGCTATTGTAGCGAAACACGTATCGCTATTGTCTCGCCAAATATACTATTGTAGCGAAACACGAGTCGTTATTGTCGCCAAAGATGCTATTGTAGCGAAATATGTGTCGCTATTGTCGCCAAAGATGCTATTGTAGCGAAACACGTATCGCCAAAGATGCTATTGTCGCCGTGCCGTTATTGTCGCACGAGTCGTCGATAATGCTATTGTGGCGAGACACGTGTTATTGTCGACAAAAATGCTATTGTAGCGAAATATGTGTCGTTATTGTCGCCAAAGATGCTATTGTAGCGAAACACGTATCGCCAAAGATGCTATTGTAGCGAAACACGTGCCGTTATTGTCGCACGAGTCGTCGATAATGCTATTGTGGCGAGACACGTATTATTGTCGACAAAAATGCTATTGTAGCGAAATATGTGTCGCTATTGTCGCCGAAGATGCTATTGTGGCGAAATATGTGTCGCTATTGTCGCCGAAGATGCTATTGTAGCGAAACACGTATCGCTATTGTCAAACTTATCGCCAAAGATGCTATTGTAGCGAAACATGTGTCGGTATTGTCGACAAAGATGCTATTGTAGCGAAATACGTGTCGCTATTGTCGCCGAAGATGCTATTGGAGCGAAATACGTATTGCCAAAGATGCTATTGTAGCGAAACACGTGCCGTTATTGTCGCACGAGTCATCGAAGATGTTATTGTTACGAGACACGCGTCGTTATTGTCGACAAAGATGCTATTGTAGCGAAACACGTATCGCCAAAGATGCTATTGTAGGAAACACGTGCCGTTATTGTCGCACAAGTCGTCGAAGATGCTATTGTGGCGAGACACGTGTCGTTATTGTCGACAAAGATGCTATTGTAGCGAAATATGTGTCGTTATTGTCGCCGAAGATGTTATTGTAGCAAAACACGTGTCGCCATTATCGTACGAGTCGCCGAAGATACTATTGTAGCGAAACACGTGTCGTTATTGTCGCAGAAGATGCTATTGTAGTGACACACGTATCGCTATTGTCACATGTGTTGCCAAGATGTTATTGTAACGAAACACGTTTCTTCTATCTTTATTTATAAAATTGTCAGAGAACAATTTCCTCTCAAAATAATAATATTTGTGTTGAATGAGCTTCTGAGTATGAATCGCCTGTTGTTGCCCAATAATTTGGGCAACAACAGCTGAATAGTCCGATATAATACTTCTGTCAAGAGATTCATTTTATCAATGTGACCCAGTCTGAGCCCAGAAAATCTAGGGTACCGAAATTTACTGCTATTAGTTGGTTTATTTGAGTGAAATAAATTCATACGTACTCAGCGGCTAGCTGATATTCGAGGTATAAATTAGTTTTACGATGTAATGCTTCAGAGATTGTTGAAGACTCGACTCCTCAAGATATGATTATAACCAACAAAAGAAGAATGAGTTGTTTCTACTGCTGTAAATGCCCAATTCTGGTTACAGATGAATGGATTTTTTAGAGTGAAACTCCCCTACATGTTATTTGGGTATGAAACAGAAGAGGATAAGCAGAAAACAAAATCACCAAAGGTCAGCACTCTCCAGTCCTGCCACCACACTTATTTACAAATGGAAATTTCAGTACAGCCGAATGTCCCGAAGCTAAATCCCAACATGGTGAGTATTACTTGGGAAAATAAATCATTACTTTATCTATAGTTCTCAGGACTTTCAAAAGTTTGTTTCTGAAATATTTAAACGTCGAATCTATTAAAGAACTGACTATGTCAATCGCTGAACTCTCACTTTAAAATAGCAGAAGGGAACTTCTAAAATTGAACAGAAAAAATTTACAGTCGTAATCTACATATGTAATTGGACTATGCCTGTATATACTCAGACTAAATAAATAATATGACTTGGATACTACTTTCAAGGAGGAGCTTCCTTGCGGAGACGTCCCTACATCCAGGAACACATCTTCAAATGGGCCGCCGCTTTCAAAGCTAGTCACCCCGACAGGAGGTTTAGCCCCTTGGCCTTGGACACGAACGGCAAAACCACCTGCGTGACAAGGTTCATCAAAGCGTCGGAGCCTCCGCAGATCAACACTGAAGAGTTCGACGTTTCGGCCGAGCAGTGTCTCAGATACGTTTCGATGATCCCCTTTACGGACTGCAACCAGTTTTACAACTGCGTCTGGTTGTCTACCGACGTAAGTAAACATTTGATGAAGGGACTTTATAAAAGTGGAAAAGCCCCAACAGTTTTTCCACTGTTCGCTGCGATCTGAGTTCTAGTAAATCTACAGAGCGAGTTGTTTTTTTGAAATTATGTATTTGTTGTTACTGTGTTATATAGTGTTACTGACTTCTGCAAACTAAAAATCATTACCTGGACGAAGGATCGTCCGAAAATTAAACGAATTGATCGTCAAAGTTCTGCCTCATCCACCGTACTCTCCAGACCTCTAGCCAACCGACTACCATCTTTTCAAGCACTTCGGTAACTTTCTCACCGGTAGAAACGGTAGAAATTAACTTATTTGATACCTATATTTTTTAGTAAAAAGTCAACCTGATGCTGGGATCTGTAACGGATCACTGGAACATTTTTAACAAGTGATCGAATGGACGCTGGGATCTGTAACGAATTGCAGAAATATCACAAAATGATTATCTTTGATAACCATGTTTTTTAGCAACTGATCAACCTGATGCTGGGATCTGTAACGGATCTGTAACTTATCAACCTGTTGCTGGGATCTGTAACGGATCACTGGAACATTTGATTTCCACAAATTCAAAATTAACATCTTTGATAACTATATTTTTTTAGCAACTGATCGACCTGATACTGGGATCCGTAACGGTTCAGTGGAACATTGTTTTCCATAAATTCAAAATGTATATATTTGATACTCATATTTTTCAACAACTTATTAACCGGGTGCTGGGAACTGTAACGGACCACAGGAACATTGTTTGCCATGCATTCAAAATTACCATCTTTGATAACTGTATTTTTTAGAAACTGATTAACCTGATGCTGGGATCTGTAACGGATCACGCCATAGCTTTAACGTGCTACCTGCTGGCGTTGAAAATGGAAGTATGGCTCTTGCTGGGATATGGAATACCGAATGGTAATACGGCTTATGTTTTGGTGCAAGAACATAACACTAATACTGAAGTGCCCAGTTATTACATCCTCGACGTGGTTTACAATGAAAAATACAACGTAACGGATGAATACTGTCCACTGCAGAAAATATTCTGTGTTATCAATGGAACTAACGTGAGTATTCAAAATAATAATTTTCTGATAGTGATAAGATTACTCAAACAAGTATATTTTACAATGATAGTAGTACATATAAATTATTCTGTAATCAACATTAAAAAAAGGTAAAAGTGGAACCTCTGGTGAAGTGGATCCAAAAAAAAACTTTTCCTAATCGCCAGAGCTAACAGGGACAATTGTATTCACTTCAAAATCATCGAGATCTTGATAATTTTCCAATGATGAATTTATCAAATCCAACAAAAGCTCTGGTATATCACAGAATGATTCATAAATGTATTTTAAAAACTGTGAGTGTTAAAAATTTGTTTTTCTGTTAATCAACAATGGAATAGTTAAAAACAAAGTGTTCGTGACGTAAGTCGTTCTCTTGTTGATGTTGCTTTGCAACGGACCGCATTTTATAGCTTTGTTCATCATTGATATTCATAAATAGTCTTCTGACGAACCCACAACTGGAATCTCCATAATGCCTTCACTTTGCAACGAAAAAGTCTTTGGAAGTTCATAAATATTGCTTACCAGAATTTTTAGCGCTTATTATTCAACATATGAATGGCACGGATCGACTACTTCTCTGTTGTTCAACTCGATTATGTTTCAGGTCTGGGGTAACACTCAAAAATCTGATGTCGTAAGTCTAACCAGGTTTGATCTGAGTAGACGTTCGGACTGGTTACCCTTATTTAATGATGATTTACCAGCCCCGACAAATTTCATATCGAACAAGGTGAGGTACAGAGAGACCAGTGACACTGAGATGATGGGGATGCATATGGAAAGACAACTGAAAAGACAGATTTCCAAACTCCGACAACTAGACAGGACCGTTTGGAATACAGGGCTGTCGAGTGTTCTCGCAAATGCTCTACAGTCGTTCGAAATAAGTTCTATGTACAGTAAGAATCGTTTTGAAGCCACCATGGATCTGATCAATGAAATTTCTCCGTACACAGTAAGAAGATGCTTCACGGAAGAAAGTAATCATTTGAGACTGTTTTTGTTTTAGGTTCGTGGTTATGCTTTGAATGTACCTTTCGTGAACATTTCGAGTGTTGTGAAGAGGTTTAAAAGTTTGGGAATTCATGTTCAACAAGAAGAAGATATTGAATTTGCAGCAGCTGTTCACCTTCATTCTTACCCAGGACTGTTGTTGTCTGTATGGGTTTTTTTACTTAATATTAAGAATTAGAAATAAAAAAGTGTCTCAAGAGGCAATTTTTTTTCATCTTCGAAAAACACCTAACCAGTGATTGAAAACGTCTAATATGGAGATGGAATGGCTTCAAAGTGAGATTCGGATCAACTAAAACTTTCTGTTTTACATAACCAAAATATTTAATTTGACATATCAACATTATTGATTATACTGAATGATCTGATATTATTCCAATAATGAAATATAAGACGATTCATAAATCAAGGAATAACATGCATTTCAATTGATTGAGCTTTGTGTACAAAGGATATATGTTGAGATTATTCACAGAAAACAGAAAAGATAATATAAACTAACAAAACCCAATTTCGAAATAGAAATAAGTAATGTGAAATTGGTTCATGTTCATTTGAATCGGTAAATCCCCGGAAAACGCTTTTAAATTGTTTCATTATTTTTATGCGCTGGGGAAATAGTCTTCAAAACACCCTACGAAATTTTAATGTAAACGGTAGACTTACCAAGTATTGTCAGCAAGATGTTGAAAAAATATTTATATCAAACGTTTTGTCCGCTTAAATTGAGATCATAATCAGTTTCACACTTTGAATGCACCAATATCAAATACCATTTTTAAAAGATAACAAAAAGATACAAGGTACTCAGTGACATAACCTTACAAATTTACCTCCCTTTTTTGAAGTTTCTATTTGTAATCGTGCGCGATAGCAGTGTTGTTCCAATTCGAAAAAAAAATGTAATAGATGATGACGTAAAAAGTAACATTTGACATGAAATTGTAATTTTTGAATGAGTCTCACACAAAGCGCAGAATTTCGCGCCAAGAGGCTCGCAACACTAGCTGAAACACGATGTTCTTCGTTTTTTTATACTTGTCTCAGATTAATGAAAAATATAAAAAGTGATAGATGGCATATCAAAACTGACAGGAGACAGATGCTCTTGAATCGTCGGTTTTCATTCGATATGTCAACTGCCAATTTTCATACGTCAATTGACAGTTCTGGTTTCTGGCACGTAAACTATCTGATGAAAGTTCCTCAACATGTTACAAAATGGGTAGAAACGTAACATGGTAATTTAAATATCAAAAAGTAACATTTAGTTACTAAAGTAACGCCAGAAACATACACTGCATGAGAGTATTCCAAAAAGTGAGTTTTTATAACGATTTGTATTTAATTTTTTGCCTAGTTCAAACTCGTAATTCAACAAACTTCTTAGTTTGATTTAATGGAATTATAAAAAAAGTCGAAATTAGAAATTCAAAGTTCAAATACGTATTAACAATATCAAAAGATCGAAGCCGGAATTTAATGGCATTATTTTGTTCAATTCCAAATTCACAATCCATTTGAGGCGCTTATTCATAGTTCACATTTCTCAAACTATTTTTTCCAATAGTTTTGAATACCTAGTTGATTTAAGTACCTAGTTGCCCAAATTGACATTATCATTTCATACTCACTGCTTCTATTAATAACCTGGAATTTTGGGATCTCTTCATTATTTATTTATCAAGAGTGCCGTAGGTCGAGAGTTTTTGTTGAAATATATTACATGGGGAGGCGTCCAAGTGGTCCCACTAAGGGATGTTCTATGTATCTATGTTCTATGTATCTTGTTGATCTGTGACTTTGGTCAAAACAAAAATGAGCATGCGCCAAATTCAAATATTTAGAGATGTCATTGAACCGATAATTTTCAAAACAATAATTTCAAATTTTTATTCATTATATCAATGGAGACAATGAATGAATGAAAAAGTGGCTATCAAATGAAGAATAATTGTGGTTATATTTACGTGCATAAACTTACTTTTCTTAGGTACCTATGCTTAGTTTTTAGTTCCTAGGTATGGTCCCATAAACCTCTTATAAGTGAACTTTTTCATATTAATGATAAGAAAGAAGCTTGAAGGGTAGATTCGAAATCATAAGCAAATTCAAGAGAAATTTTTAAGATTCTGATGCTAATTACCAGGTGGTTCTCAATATCTTGCTTAAAGGCAGATTCATTATAGATATAATAATGTTCTGTATTTGTGACTTGCCATAAATGCACTTTTGTATGTAAAATGGTCGAATAACGTACTCTACTCTTATAGACTATTATGATTGAAAACAACAGCTCACAAAAGTTTTTATTGTTTACTGTAAAAGTAAAGTAATTGCAAGTAAAGTTTTGCGCATTTAGTGAATTCCAATTGAAGACTTTCTAAGAATAACCAAATCCAATGCTGAATGTGGTAGTAATATTATACAAAAGCATCCAAATCAAAAACCTCCAAGTAAAAAATGAGATTAAAATATTTTTGACTGGAAATGTTTGCCACTCTTTAAAATCCTCACAACCTCGAAGGCATTCCTCCTGCAATTACCAGATTCTCTCCAGTTACATATGATCCATCTTCAGAGGCAAGGAAAGCTACGGCACCTCCTATCTCGACTGGTTCACCAACCCTAAAAAAAGAAACAGTATTTTACTCCATGAAGGTTGGAGAGAAATTGATTTTCTCTATTGAAAGTTTACAAAACCGTGTTCCACTATACAATAGTTTCTTTCACACTGAAACAATAAAAGCTAAATCACTAGTGAATCTGCTGCAGATTCGTCTTTGGTATTTTTAATATGAATGCTCATACTCATACCTTCATTTTAGGAAATTAGGAATCTCGAAAATAAAACCAATCTTCAAGCAAAATAAAACTACTCAGTTACCTGTTCAAAGGAATATTTGCCAGTGCAGCCTCCTCAAACACCTCATTGGAAGTTATGGCATCTGAGAACTTTGTTCGAATGAGACCCGGACAAATAGAATTCACAGTGATATTATCACGAGCCAGCTGCAGGGATACTGCTTTCGTTAATCCCAACAAGGCCGTTTTGCTTACAGCGTATGCTCCCAAATATTCCGAAGGGTTCATGCCGGCAATTGAAGACACAAATATTATTCTTCCAGCTCGGCTCTCTTTCAGTAAGGGATAAGCTTCTTTGGCTAGTAGAAAAGATGATTTTACATTGACGTCAAAGATTTTATCCCAAGACGATTCAGAGCAATCCAGAATACCTCCAACTGTGGGATTGGCTGCAGCGTTCGATACCAGTATATCAAGACCTCCAAGCTTTTGTGCTGCTTCAAAAAGTTTCTTTCTGTCCTCAGGTTTTGAAACATGGCAAGTAAGACCTTTCACCTCCAAACCTTGTGACAACAGTTTCCTCGTGGCTGCTTCAACATTTTCTGGTTTTCTACTGCTTATAATGACTTTTGCTCCTTCTTCTGCTAATCTTTGGGCTATGGCGAATCCTATTCCCTCTGTTGATGCTGTGACTACTGCCACTTTACCAACCAAACGTTTTAAAGCAACTCTGCTCATTTTTGTAAAATGATCACAACTAGTCAACTATTTTCACTGGAGAAAAATGTATATTCTTGGATAAAGGTCAAGAACATATGATAAATATTGGACTTTGATTCGTAATTTCTATTTAGGTTATACATAATGTAACATAAATCAAAATTAAAAAACATGTTTGGTCCCTTTTTAATTTTTGAAAAAATCAAAACTCGAGAGGGCAGATATAACCAAAAACAATTTACTGTTGTTATCAGACTCCTCAGAGCCAAAAACTTGCAAATAAAGAAAAATGTGTAGAGTAGTCTAGAGACAGCTTGCACTTTATATACTTTAGGCGAAACTTGAAATTATTTATTTTAATTAGACATAATAGCATAATTTTAGGTATGTTGAATCTATCGTCAATAGTTTGTTGTCTTCAATTCCAGTTCTGTATAGTATACTTCAGGTTAGATTGGATACTCCTGTACTTATTTCATTTATTTATTAACGGTTTCAAAATCCATTCAACACAATACTCTCACAAAAAGTACAAATGTTCAAAAGTCAATATAACAGTTTAAAAAAACAGATCAAACACAGCGATTAAAAATGTTAAGTACTATCATATATATTAAACCATGAAACGTGAATATTTCTAACCACAACGTTAACTGAATGTAGCGGGGAAAAGCAACTGTTCCGTATTTCAAATCATGATTCATATGGAAAAAAAAATGTGAACATGTCGTGAAAATGTGAAAAAATTGAAATAATCCAAAAAACTGAAAAGTCTGCATAGTTTGAAACTACATTTATTCGTAATGGATATTCGAATTATTCAGCAATAACTGCCTTACAGGTGTTAATATATAAATTAGTCTCGAAACGTTGCTTGACATTTTGGAGCATTTTTGGAATTACTTGATGACATTGTTTTTACTGCAAGAGTGCGCCAGAAATAAAAGTTATTTAGTCACATGGATAAATTTCTTATAAGAATAATATGTCAATGATGGGTCACACCAAACTTCCCTATCAAATTCTAAGTTTCAACAACTGTATCTGCTTGCTCGGCTCTAGATTTTTAAAACCGAACATACCTTGAACAAGAAGAAAACAAAAAAATAGAAGAAGAACTTATACCTAACCTGAAATGCAGCTATTAGGGTTAGGACCTATGACTGAAACTGACGTTTGGTATTTATGTAGGATGCGAAAGACTTCAGACATATAAATAATGACATGAAATATTCAATACAGTATCAGTAATACCTTTCATTCAACATCGAAATGGAAGTGGATTTATTCAGACCTGGCACTGTCCCTATATCATCAGAAACAATATTATGGTTCGAGTTTTTGTTGGATCAAGATTTGTTATTGAGACATTTAGAAAAACCCACTGCAGGTAATTAAATACCATTCCAATTTAGATGTTTTATAAAAACGGAAATGTTTCAGATCCACCACCTTCCGAATTGATAACTAAATTTTATGATGTTATATCTGAAACTCTGAGAATCAACCCTGATAATGAAAATGGAGAAATAATTAATGTTGATACCAATGTAGGGAAGTCTAAGTCTCCAGCGAGGACCGTAGCTTTGAAAATTTTATCCTTGAAAGTGGGAGCTTATCTGAAATGGAATCTAGGTAATTGAAAATAATCATAATGATTTTTTTGACCATTTTGGTTCAGTGAAAATCTCACAATTGCTTTTTGAATACGTATTGGATTCTCATCAAGTACCGGCTAATTTCATCACATATATGCCTATTTACTTATACCTCATTCTACAAATAGATAATTTTTGTATGGTAAACACCTTATTTTCAATGGAGAATTTAGTTTAGACCAGTCAATCTTTTTGATTCAATTTAATTGAAGTCTACCGGCCAATCTTTTTTCTTACAGTCCAAATAAGAAAGTTGCCGTTCAAAACTCAGATCAATCTGCTTCAAGATCTAATGTACTTCACCAATGACAAGAAGACTGTAGAGATACCCAATGTTGAGGATGAAGATGTTAAAACAGCTTC
Organism: Leptinotarsa decemlineata; assembly: GCF_025532065.1. Taxonomy (NCBI): domain Eukaryota; kingdom Metazoa; phylum Arthropoda; class Insecta; order Coleoptera; family Chrysomelidae; genus Leptinotarsa; species Leptinotarsa decemlineata. The sequence goes on from NW_027412668.1 coordinate 2,178,517, forward strand.
ACCACCTTACTTATTTGCTTTATTGTTGTTTCACCGTTGGCTGCTAAACACTTCAATGCACAGGATAACATCCAATTGGCAAATTAGATATGGGTAAGTGGCAAGGTAAATATTCATTTTCACATCTTGCGCTAGCTCTTGATGGAGAAGTAGAAATCCAAAAGCCTTTCTTTCCCAAATACCACCTTCGTTTTATCATTTAGAATATGTCTTCCACAACTGATTCCATGTTTGTAGTTTGTGTAGTGTTTTATTTGAAAAAATGCTGAATGGAGAAGAAAGCAAGAAACTATGACTTTCCTTTTCGTGATATTGACCACATACGAGTTTCAATTACCAGACGTTACTTCCTGAAATAGGTAATTTTTTGACAGTTACAACTTTTGTATGAATGTATTTTCAGAAGCATATTCATATTCATGATTAGTGGACAAAAAATGCCAGTCTAATTAAAAATTGAACTAGCGCTAGCCGTTGAAATAAATATTTACCGATTTGAATCATGTGAAAGACGGCATCTCAAATATTGTGTTTACAGAATCAACGACATTTCGCCTGCCGATGAATCCATCATTTGTTGTCCGGAAAACATCAACAAAACGGTCAACTTTCTCACGGATTCCCTAGACTGGGACATCGTTCCGAGTTTATTGACATTTGACTGTTTCAAACTCCCCACAGAAAACAATGATTGCATAGAATTTGACTGGTCCAAAAGTCAGGAACTGTCTAAAAACGAGTTCAATGCCCAGATCAACTACGATCTTGGTGTGTTCTTTTTCTATCGAGAACAGTACGATCTGGCAAAAAAGCATTTCTCCAAGTGTCTGGAACTGTTCAGTGATATACCAGAAATCAATGGATTCTATGACCTTGATAAGAATATGCTTGATGTGTACATCAAAGCTTGCCACGGGTCTGCCGATATACAGCAAGGGAGTCTTCTGGAACAGCTGAATTCCTCCATTGTGAACCAGTATATGGTAAGAGCAAAAACTTGTTGAAACATATTGAGAGCATCTTTGACTAAATATATGATTCCTCATAGAAACTATACCCAGGTTAAATTTATGAAAAATATATATTTCAGTATAATATTGTTCACTTCCAATTTCATTGTCATTTTTATTTGAGAAGCAGCCGTAAAACCGTTTGGTCTAAATATGCTAAACTGCTGAAACTGTGAATATATGTTTGAGACGAGGGTACTAACGTGAAAAAAATCGCTTATCGAATGTACAAAAGCCGTGAAATTTAAACATCTTATTTTTTGAACAGGCCTCGATTATGTTATTGTTTATTCTTTTTACAGGCTTTATATATTAGTATTTTTTTTATTACCACCTGCTTATTTGTAACCCTCCTTTGTTTGAAGTGGTCTGACCATATCACAGTTTGTAAAAAAATCAATCAAGGGTATTATGCAATCTCAAGAATTAAGAATTGTATGTCTTTACGTGCCATTTCAGATGTATATTACAGTCTGGTCTATAGCCATCTAAGTTATAATGTGATCCTATGGGGAAACAGTGTTGACAAAGATAGGGTTTTCATTGCTCAAAAAAAAGTTGTTAGGAAATTACTAGGCATCCCTTGGAGGGAATCATACAAGACATTTTTCATTAGTCATCAAATTTTAACCTTTCCCTGCATCTATATCTTTAAAATACTTTTATATAGTCGCGAATGTATAACAGACTGTACTAAGAACTCATTCTTTCATAGCTACCCAACTCGATATGCAGAGGAGTTGAGCATTCCTAAACATAAAACTATAAAATTCGAACATTCTCCCAAATATACGGAAATAAAATTATTCAATCGGTTACCAGACCATTTCAAACAGATGAACACTGTAGCATTTAAAAAAGCAGTTAAAACATTGCTTCTTTCTAAGGCCTACTATAGTATTGGCGAATTTCTCTCGGACCATCTCGACTGAATGGGTTCATGCGGCTTTGGCATGACATATTCAATTTTTATAAATACAATTGTTTTAATTTTTGTAATTCTGACTTTGTTGTATACATTTTTGCGTCCCTTGGGCTTGGTAGCTGATTTTCAGGCTCCTTCTCCGCGAGGGAGAGGGAATTCATATATAGAGCATTAAACGAAAGAAAAAATGTCATTGGCCTATTCTATGTCCTATTCTATTAATACTATAGACTATAGACCATCACTTATTGAGACTCAAACTAGAAGCTATAGGAGTGTGGTGTGGCTCTAGACTGGGCAACTTCTTACTTGGACAATCTAAAACAAGCTGTTGTATAAGATTCCATAAAATCCAAGACAAGAGAAAGTTATTATAAAGGTGTACCTCAAGGCGCCATTTTGGGGCCTCTTTTCTTTATAATCACAAGCGACATAAAGAACACCTGTGTTGCTGCAGATCAAATCATTCTCTATGCAGATGATACCGAATATTTTAATGTCTAGAACAAATTATGAACAACTAGTAAAGAATGGTAATGAGGCATCAAAGGAAATCAGTGACTATTGTGGTAAAAACGGACTAGCACTAAACACCGCTAAGACCTATCATATTCGATTCTTACCAAAAAATATGAATCCTGATAATGATCTCTACCTAACAGTCAATGGAAAATCGATAGAAAGCAAAGAGAGTATGAAGTTCTTAGGTGTTGTGCTTGATAGGAAACTTTCATGGGAAAACCATATCACCACTTTATGTTCAAAACTCAGCAAACCTCTGTAATTTCCTCGTTGATGTTATTAATTTTTATACTAGTGAAGGTTGGTCTATTAACTTCTGTTGTAGAGAATCATTATTATTATCAATGAATTGAATAAAATGTACGTTTCACCTCATATTTTTCACTTTTCTCATGTCAACACTCAAATATTCATTTATTTTTATTTATTATTTATTTATTATTTATTATTTGTTCAATTACAATGAAGTAAAATGCCCAGATGAGCGTAGAACATGTCAGTGTAATAAATATACAGTTAAAAACATTTAAAAATTGAAATCAATTAAATGTGAGACATTTTAGCAGGTAAAATCTGAAGGGATGGTATCTTTAAAATATTCATCAGTTGAGTAGTATGCTCTATTTAGAAGAAAGTTTTTAAGTTTATTTTTGAGTGTTGTTTTAGAGAGGCTTTTTAGTGCATTTGGAAGTTTGTTATAGATTTTTATTAGAGTATACGGTATATTTTTCTGAATATAAGTAAAATTAGGAATATTAGTAACCAAATCTGCTTTATTTCTTGTTGGGTAGATGTGTGCTTTATCAAAGTCGTTAAAAAGCTTTGGATTGCTTTTAATAAACATTATGCTGTCAAGAATATACTGACTGTATAGGGTCAGTACTTTCTTTTCTATGAATAAAGGTTTACAGCTATCAGTTTGTTTGGATTTATAAATAATTCTAAGGCAACGTTTTTGAAGTGAAAAAATTTTTTTTAACGTTCACAGATGCACCCCAAAAAATTAAGCCGTATTTAAGTCTTGAGTGGACTTGTGCACAATAGACAGACATTGACGCTTGAACATTTATTGTTTTAGTGATGACTCTTAGGGCATAGCAATGCCTTGCAACATTTTCTGACAAAGTATCCAGATGAGATTTCCAATCCAGTCTAAAATCTAGCTCAATTCCCAGGAATTTTGAACTTTTACTAGTTGTTATTGTTGATTTACCATCCGAAAAAGTATAATCATTTTCAGCTGACTGTGAGAATTTGATTGCCTGTGTTTTATTAGGGTTCAGCTTTAGATGATTTTGTGCAAACCAAGCTTCCAGGGTACTTAAAGCATCGAACACATTTCTTTCCAAGTCATCTCCATTTTGTTCTTCAAGGATAACGGTTGTGTCATCAGCAAATTGTATAGTGTTTAAGTTGTTGTCCATTTGTAGTTCATTGGTATAGTCTATAGTATGACCAAAAAACTTGTTAATATTTTACAGCTGGTATGTAAGTGAGCTGTTTGTAATCATAGACTTTAAGTAATGGATAACACGATTAAACAAAAAATATGATTCACGTTTTTCGTTATTCTGAAACGATTGCTCAATTTTTCTAGGGTATTACAAACATTCTTCAACAAGACAATGTTCGGAGAGAGATCCCATTAATGCACAGGCTGAATCTGGAACTCAATATACAGGGGGCTCTGTCTAGTGGAGCTTTCACAGTGGCCAGGGATTTGCTTCAAAAAATTAAAATCCTGAACATCATTAGATGTATTTTGGATAGGAAGCCTTTCTATCAGTATTCCATAACGTCTTGGCATAATGCCGATTTATTTGTTTGGGTAAGTGTGTATACAGGGTAAAAAATAGAATATACGTGCGAGTCAGGGTTCATGAACATATACAAGAAACAACCTGGTTTGTTGATTTCCAGGCGATTCAGTCTTCGTGGAAATCATTTCCTCAGTCAGACCGAGAAATTATCAAAAAATATTTGATGGAGCTTTTTTTGAATGACACCATTCCAGGCCTGTTGGAAAAAATTCAATCAAACGATGAACTGGCCGCAATGCTGGATAAATCCGACTTGAACTATATCAAGAATGCGGAAGACAAATTTGATATACCTGAGAGTTTACTCAGAACTGAAACAGCTCCTGATCTTGGTAGAAGAAGTAAGTTTATCGAGTCACCTCGTTCTTGTATCTTCGATGTTAATTCTCTAGCGTATGTTTAGGAAAACCGCAGCTGGAGATGAGACAACTGCAGAAACAGCTGATTTCTGCGAATGACCATAACGAAATCAGGTCTCTTCTAGTGAAACTGGCTTCGATCAATCTTGGCGCTAGCGTTTGGAATATCAACCCTCAATGGGAACTGCCCATTCCTCTACAGAGTGTTCTGAAGTCACTGCCCAGAGGTAGGACTATATCAATAGAGTAATTTTTTGCATAAATCATTCAGGATTTTCAGTGAAAAATTGAAACATTATCATTAATAATCATGTTATGAAATATCCTGATCTTAGTTGGATATGTGTCTAGTTCAATTGATTTCTTTACACTAGAAATTTTGTACTTTATTTCAATTTTCAGTTCATAACTTTAAATACAAACACCCATCCTCATATTATGAATATTCATCAGAAATTCTTTTAAATTCAAAATTTCGATTTTTATTCCTGAATTCAGACATTTATCTTAAAATTTCAATATTCATTTCGAAATTCCAACATCTATTGAGAACATAACAAAAATACTGACCCTCGACAAGTTTTTCTCTAAACAAGTCATCGTTTTTCTTTTATACCTGAGGTTTCGGATTCTAATTAATAACAAGTTCAAAGTGTCAATTCCATCTTTAATTATAACATAAGAATTTCATACTCAAAATTCTGACTTTGAACTTTTATTTTTTTCTTTAATCAGAAATTTTGACTACAGTGAATTATTTTTATTCAAAACTTTCAAACCTTGAGGTGAGATGAGATTTTGAAAATGTCGATGGGAACTGTGTACATTTTCTATATTTTGATTGATCATTATTTCTGATTCTGTTCGTAACACTATAGGGGTTATTTTTTTTACAGTTTCTCAATAACTTTCAAAAAATGTTCAAGCCAGAACAAAATATTGTGTTTCAATGTTTGTTTTGCTAACCAAATTAGCATTATCAAGAGATGACTAGAATTAAATTTTTACGGCTACCTTAAGGTTTTTTTTACATGTGAATCTACTTTCACTGGACCTGAATTAAATTAATTCTTGGAATGACTTATTGTGTTATATTTTAATTGTTCCTAAGTTTATAATTAAGACTGTCAAGTGAAAATTAACACTCATACCTAAATTCCAACCATCATTCTGAATTTCCTGCTTTTTTCAGAAATCCGTTTTATTTTGAATTTTTATCATGAAATCATTTAAATTATTTCGGAATTATGACTTTCATTCTAGAATTTAACCTTTTCTAAATTCTAAATTTATTCTGAAATTCCTGCTATTGCAAAATTCCGAATTTTGTTTTCGAATTTTCATTTTTTTCACTCAAAATCATTATTTTCCAAAATTACAAATTTTATTTCAGAATTTCTCTTCTTTCTAATTAAAATCAATACTTCCTTTCCCTAATTCACTTTGAAATATTTCTTTTGAAGTTTTTTTTTAGTGAAAGATTATTTTGAGTTGGACTTGTACTTTGTAAGAATAAACTACAACTTTTAACTTGAACTGCAATGCTATTAAGTTTTTTTATTATTATCTCAGATGGGTTGTATTGCTTTCATTACTTTAATCATACTGCTTCAATATTTACAATTAATTTTTGAGTATATTGAGTTCTTGAGAAAAATACTGTTGAAAACGATTTAATAATTTTTTTTAGGATTCCTCCAAGATTTTGGGTACGTCATCTTGGCCAAATCGAAGGAGCAACTTTTGAATAAAAATTTCAACTTGTCTCTGGAGTTTTTGATCATTTTGGAAAAGGAGTTACAGACTGTCAACATGAATGTGACGAAACTATTCAAACTGGTCAGTTGGGAAATTCTGCTCGTTCAAATCACTCAACTTTTGGACCAGTGGCCGAAACACACTGTTGGTATGGTGGGCAATGAATTCCTATCGAAGTGTGACTTGGTCATAATTGGTATTTTTCAGATAGAAACGCCCTGGCTGACGCCTGCGAGGTTTGTCTGCAGACTACCGACTCTGTGATTCCCAGAACCGAAGTTGTCGAACAGTGCGCCATTTGCCTACTAAATTTGGCTCGTTGGGACTTCCTGATCAACCTCGAGAAGAGATGGACCACTTTTGAGATAACTTCCGCCATCGCGCTTGCTTGCCAAGAAATTTTGAAGCAAAAAGGAAGTAAGAAGTTGTCGAAGAATCTCTGGGAAATAGGTGAGAAGTTCTAGCTCCGGTTACGAATCGCTTCTAATCGTGTGTGATTTCTTTCAGTGTTGCCTGTTTTTCTTTCGAATCCCCAGTCGAAACGAAACACTTCAAGTTACGACATGTCCAATTTGAAGAGCAATTTGCTGTCGGTGTTCTTCAAATTGAAGGATGCGTGGTGTTTGTCAGTGGTGATTTCTCTCCTTACCAAAATGTTCAACGTCCTCAAGGACGAATGCAGTCTAGAGCTGCAGGTCGATTACACCAACCTTTGGCCTGCAGTTGTGAGCAAGTGAGTCTAAAAGAATTCTGATCGAGTTTTATAATGAAATGTTTTGTTTTTTAGCGCCAATTCATACAGCTCAGAGTCTGTGTGTGAGTTGTTGTCAGAAATAGTGACGCGGGCTCTCAAAGATTATCCCACGAATGTACCTTGGCTTCGACTCATGGGGGACATCAATTTCGGTAAGGAAAAAAGTTTTTCAATTACCAGAATTGGTTAAGAGAAATTTGAAATGGGTGAGAGACATGGATATGAAAGATTAGTTATTCTATAGAAAGAATTCTTCTGTTCTGAATAAAAAATAAATAAATTTCAGCGAACGGACACTACAGGGTGTCCCTCAGCTTCTACCTCAAGTCTCTGCTGATATCACACGACTACTTCAACATCCCCATCCACAACGACGACCACGTCTTCAGGAGGATGATAAAATGCTGCACGACGCTCGGGTGTCACACACAAGCTGCTGTCCTTTGCCAGTTTCTCGAAGAAACAGACTACCTGTTGGCGTTTCGTATACTGGCTGATCAGAAAACCAGCAGTGACGCTGTCGACGCCTACTACCACTGCTTCTGGGACCCGAGCATCTTGGAGTATCTCATCCACACGCACCACAAGAAGGGGGAGTATCAGAGACGGAAGAGCGCCATTCAGGTGGGTTTCACGGTATTGTATTTGAAAAAAAAAAGATTTTTTTTTATTAATAACTAATGTTTTTTATTTCAATTATGTCTGAGCGAACGTGTTTTAAAGTTACCATCATCGACAACCTGGGAAATGTGAAGTCTAAATTTCAACTTTTTGTGTCCTTCAAAAAAGTGCTGTGAGATATTTTTGCAAAGCCAGAGGTCAAGATTTCTGTTGGCCTCTTTTTCCAGTACATCATCTACTTCCACCAACTTGTATTTTTACTTCAGAGGCAGTTTGCCTCATAAAAAGAAAATACAAGGAAAATATTATTCCATACTTCTGTTACTATTGTTTTATAATACTTTGAAGTTAGTTAAGTCCCTAATTATAAACATTTATTGATTCTTGGAACAATGAACTGAATTGAATTTTTGTTTGTGTTTGTGCAATTTCTCTGTGGTTTGTATATTTTTTGTTTTGACTTGTCGATGAACCTTTTTGAGGTAGTGTGCAATTCTCTATTGAAAATCACAATCATTCTATTATTATAAAGTAGCTGAATCTGATAAGCTTCAATTCTCAAAGATTTATAAATGACATGCCGCACGCTAATTGCACACACACCGATTTTGGACGGCCGATCGAGAAGTTGACCCTAGTAATATGGCTGTATACAAATCTAGGCTGAAACAGTACAAGAATAACGTTTAGCAAAAAAAGATTAGTTACTTTTCCGCTAAAATTGACAATGCCAGTAACAAAACTAAAGAAACGTGGAATATAGTAAACAACGAGTGTTATGCTGATAATGTTATCACTCTCCATCATGAATCAGTTGTGGTAAAACACCCTTCTACTGTAGCAGACCTATTTGCCCATCATTTTGCAAATTCTACTAAAATGGCTATTTCCACACACTAAGGTTAACATCTAACATTACCTTGTACAACCAGTACAAATGTTAATATTGTACACTCATTTGAGAATGGACCGATTACTGAAGCTGAAATTCATGCTGCATTGAGATTAATGAAAAATAAAAATTCGAGTGGATCAGATGACATGTCAATACCAGTTGTTAAAGAAATATTTGACCTTATTGTATCTCCGCTCATTCATCTAATGAATCAATCCTACATGCTAGGCTACTTTCCAGAAGAGTCCAAGAACGCCTTAGTCATTCCTCTTTTTAAAAAAGGAAATAGAAATGACCTGAATTTCACTAGTTCGGACTTCCATTGTCTATTATATAAAATGATTTGAAATCCCTGAAACAAGTAAAAAAGAATAATTGAAAAGAATAGTTGAAAATAACAATTATATTAAGCAACAATAAACCTGAAATGAAATGATAGTGAAATAACCTACAAGTAAAAAATATAATAATTGAATAAATAAAAATTAAAGGAATGCAAAAAGAAAATAATAAAATAAAAATAAAAAGTGTAGAGATTCCAAGTCACGTTAGTTCACGACGTTTCGATTGTTGGTATCTACAATCGTCTTCTGGTGATGACTGGCCTGACCTGAATAACTACTGACAAATTTAATTACTTTGTTCTCTTTCGAAATTGTATGAAAAAGTTGTGGCTACTAGAATAGTGAATTATTCAGAGTCAAATAATATATTATGTAATAATCAACATGGATTTAGGAAAGATCTTCCATAGAAACCACTGCCTATGATTATCTCAACAACATATACTCCGAATTTGATGCCAATAGTTTTGTAATTAGTATTTTTTTTGATCTGTCAATGGCATTTGACACTGTTTCATCAGATTTTCTTTATATAAAGTTAGAGAGGCTCGGGTTTTCACATAACATACTGACTTGGATAAAATTCTATATGAGTGGTCGGCATTTGACAGTCAAATATAACAATATTGTGTCCAAGGAACATGATGTGACATTAGGAGTTCCTCAGGGATCAGTACTGGGGCCTTTACTTTTTGTGGTATTTGTTAATGATATCTCAGAACATGTTAACAATTGCCACATAACTATGTTTGCAGATGATACCACAATGACAATCACTGGGTCTACACTGGAAGATGTATTAACAAGAGTCAAAGAGGTTATTGATAGATTTACGTCATGGTGTGAATGCAATCATTTGATATTAAATACCTCCAAATCTGTTTCGATGAAATTTTATAATAGACAAAATAACATTCCAGATGGAGTTGATATAACTGATGGAATAGCCATGGTACATGATGTTAAATTTCTAGGAACCATGTTAGATGAATCTTTAAATTGGGATCTACATATTGATGAGGTTTGCAAGAAACTAAATGCAGCATTCTTCGCGATTAAGCGGATGAAATTGCTTGTAGACAAAAAAAATCTCTTAAGTATATATTTTGCAATGGCATATCCGCATATTTCCTTAAATATAATGTCATGGGGATGTGATAGAGGTTTTAATAGAATATTTGTTGCCCAAAAGCGCATTATAAGACTGATTTTTGATATGGACTATTGTGATAGCTGCAAACCTATTCTTGTAAGGGAAAATTCATTATCAATTCCATGCATATATATATTCAAATGTGTGACTTATGTAAGAAATAATCTTGCATCTTTTGAAACGAATGGTTCTACTCATAATTATCATACACTTCATGGTGGTATGTTAAGAATACCCTCACACAAATCGAATAAATTTAAAAATTCTCCAATATACAATGCTATCTCACTTTACAATAAATTACCTGATTCAATCAAGGAGTCAAAATCATATAAAATCTTTAAGAATAATACGAAACTATTCTTAATAAAAAAATGTTTAAAAGACGATTGTATTTGTTTTTAAATTGTAACATTTATATATTAGGTGCCGTGTTTTATGTTTTTATATTTATATTTTATCTTTATTCTTTAATTTGTTATTCAAGTATGACTAACTATTATTTTTATTCTTAATATGTATATAACATATATTACAATTATTGACTTACCATATGTACATTATGTACAGATAATGGTTAATAAAATTAATATTATTATTATACCAGTCGTCCAAATTCCACATGTGGGAAGGGGACCTGGCACACATGCCTACCGGTGATCGACGCCTATTACAAGTAGGCATGTGTGCCAGGTCACATTCCCACATGTGGTTCACTATTGGAATTTGGACGACCGGAATAAAATCGGCCGTCCAAAATCGGTGTGTGTGCAATAAGCGTTATTTATAACTTTCTCTGAGTTGATTGCAATAAAAAATTTCACTTTTATTCAGGTAATTGGATTATTGGAGCTGAATTCAAGTAACAATGAGGAGATTCAGAGAGAGGCCAGCAATTTGAGAAAGAGCACCTTTTTGCGAGCGCTGTGTAAACAGTATGTGTTTTAAGTTGTGGACTGAATAAAATGTATTTTTTATGAATATAGTGATGTAAATTATTTTTGTTATTAAAACTAGTACATTTCTTGCACTAGCTAAATATCAGATCCACCTCAACCGAACACTAGACGGATCTATGACATGCTCCTAAACAGAAGAGCAACTACGACAGGCAAAGATAAACGAAAAATGAAATTTCGTTCTTTTACCATAGCCTTGCGCTTATATAAAAACGAAATTTAAGGTTATTGTACAAAAACTGAAAACAATAACAACAGCGAATAAACTAAACACAATATCAATTTTCGACCGTTTATTATAACTAATCCGATGCTCGTGGTACCGTCGAATCCTTCGATACTACAGCACTGAAGGCGTTAGATGGGAATCTCATCCTAAGAGCGGTTGAAACTCTCCGGCAACTTGGGCGGATCACGTGGTAAGATAGCCTACTGATTGTTTTATTCTACTGTGGTTCAGGGTCGCCAGGGATTGCCTTTAGGATGTGACTCTACTTGATGTCCTTGATAAAAGATAATCAAAATGATAAACTTATGCAGATGACCTGGCAAGGATAACGTGAGGAAGGAAAACCTATAGTATTATCCAAAGAACGCTAGACGTTGTTCATAGTTGGTGCCAGAGGAAGCAGATGTCTGTAAACCCCAGAAAAACCGTCATAGTCCCCGTCCTCTGGATGAGGGATCTGGTATAATCAGAATACTGAATGGTGTTGAAAGAAATAATGTATTGTGGAAGTCCATTAACATTCAGTATAAATAGAAGAGGCCCTAAAATAGACCCCTGGGGTACTCCTGATACTGCATTAACTGCAGGAGATCTTGAAATACTCAGTTTATACCAATTGACTATTCCGGCTTTATACGTACTCCAATGTCTTGCCTACAAGCAAGAGTGATATAATAGAGCTGCTGGTTGATCTGTGTCCCTACAACGGTAATGAGTTTCTCAGTCTCCAATTTCAATATTAAATCATATACTATATTGTATTTTTAAGTGTACTTTGTCACGTATATGTATTGTTGTATTTACTGATGATGCAAAATCCATTATTATGAGAAATTATGCAAATGAATTCATTGATTGATTGTAAAACTTGAGTATGTCTGAAAAATTTAATAGACCAATTCATACTTTTTTTTTCAAAAATTTTTCGAAGGTAATCCACGTTATTATTGTGAAGGTTACTTGTGGAAATCTGGCTAATTGGATAGAAATATCTGTTACAACTAATTTTTGTCTGAAACATGAAAACAACAGTCAAACATAATTTATATTTCTTCGAGAGAATAATCAACCATTTTAAAATGAAAGCTAAGTTGACCCGACCACACTCATATCAAGAAGTACAAAATGCCCCATTTATATCCTTCAGCGCAACCTAACTTGTCTTCTGCTGCAAATGTGCAGTGGTGACATGGTCATCCAATTCGACCTGAGTTGGAAAACTTTTTGAACAGACATGACAGCCAAACGGTCTCTCTTTGGCGTGGATTTTCTTGTGTTCTCTCCAACGACGTTTGTTGGTGAAGCTACTTTCACACAAATTGCAAACAAATGGATTTTCTCCCTTGTGTTTCCTCTCGTGCGCCCTCCAGTCTTCTTTCATAAGGAACGTCTGCGAACACTGCGAGCAAGAAAACGGTTTTTCGCCTGTGTGTGACATCATGTGTCTTTTCAGAGTGCCTGAAAATGTAAAATTACCTTGTGTTAAAAACTAAGCTGGGAAACTCCTGCAGTAATAATCAGATTTTCTTTGTTTGGGTTCCCCAATATATATTTAGACTTTTCTCTCTTTTACAACACTTCACAGTTTTTGCACTTGTTTTGCTTCTGATGCATCCAAGAAAACCTCAAGATTTCACTGATATTTTGTTTTCATTTTAATCGGACACCAAGAAAATAGTAATCTCTTTGACGTGTATGAATCAAGACAGATCTATACACACTATATGCCAAATGGGTTTAAAAAGGAATAACTTACTTGTTTTTGAGAAAGAAGGTTTTTGATTTTCTACTTCACCATCTTTAAAAAAAAATTGAATCTTCCAAAGGAAGAAAGCCATTAACGTATTCCAAAAACACTTTATTGTGAGATTTTCACTAAATTGTTTTACAAAAACGCAACACTCCCCTTTATTGATACTAATGCCAAATGTGGTGTCATCAGCATACATAATTGTCTCGATATTTGAGGTGAACATATTTGGCAAATCATTAATATAAACAATTAAAGAGAAGGGGGCTCAATATTGATCCCTGAGGAACTCCTCTACTTAGAGTCTGAGGAGTGCTTCTCTGATTTTCAATACAAACTACTTGAAATCGATTGGACAAGTAGGATTTGATTAGTATGAGTGCCACTCCTCTTATTCCGTAGTACTCCATTTTCCTCAGTAGTATGTCATGATCAAAACAATTAAAAGCTGCACTTAGGTCTGTGAAGATTCCCAAAAATTGATCATTTCTTTCAAAACTGGGACTGCTAATAATATTTCCTTTTCGAATTGAAGGGGGTATATTTTTAGAAGTGATTAATTTTTGGGAAAGTTTTTGGCTTTCTACTACTCCATCTTGATACAAAAAAAGGATGAGAGAATCTTCCAAAGAAAGGAAGGAAGTAATCAATTTGAAACTAAGTAACTCTATACATGGATGTGTAGATCATGCAAAGAATCAGACACAAACTGAAAGAAAGTCCTCCTTTCTCGTGTAATTTAACAAGACAGTTCAAATAATTAATTCAATATAATGAATATATTACCAGTTCATGAGAAAATATTGGGATTTCAGTAAAAACAACAGTTATTTATAATATAACAATAATATGTATAGAGAATCAAATTCATGCGAAACAACTTTATAGTTTGAAGTGGAATGAGTTTGTGAAAATTATGTAGCAGAAGCATTACCTCCAGTCCAGAAGAATATGACGACACATTCAGCAAAGGACCTCTACAAACTAGTACATGACACAAGATGTAAGAAAAAAAAACAACAAGACTTTTCAGAAATGGCGTACCTCTATGCGGAAAACTCTTGGGGCAAATCTCGCACGCGAACAGCTCTGGAGGATTGTGGAACTTCAAGTGATCTCTCAAGAGACACCCTCGGAAAAACGTCCTGGGACAGAACTCGCACTTGAAGGGCTTTACTCCCGAGTGGAGCCGCTTATGCGCCTCCAAATCCTTCAGCCGCATGTATTTCCTAGTACATATCTCACACTCGAGCATTTTCCCGCACACCTGCTTTCCCTCGTGTCTGGAGAGGCTGAAGCTGCTGTAAAAGTTCTTCAAACAGACCTTGCACTGGTATGGATTCTCGCCCATATGTATCCTGATGTGAACCTTGAAGTGCTGCTTGCGGGAGAATTCTGTAAAAGAACACTTTGTAGAATCATAAACATATTTTGGGAATAATAGCATTAGTTGTACTATCTCTGTACAGTATCTTATTACCACTAAACAGTAAAGAGAAAGATAAAGAGCTTGATGGGTACTTCCAAAAAGATTCCGATTTCAGTGAATCTATTCACTTTAAGATTTTAAAGGTTTTGTAATTGAGATGTTTGATTCAGATTGAACAGGAACGTTTAATAATTAATCAACATGGATTCTCACAATATAAATCTACTATTACCAACTTGATGATTTTTGAACACAAAATATTGGATGTTTTGAAAAGTACAGGGCAAATGGATACAGTGTATACGGATTTTTCAAAAGCTTTTGATCGAGTAGACCACAATATCTTTTTGAAAAAATTAAAGATATTTGGATTTTCTGACTCAGCTGTAACATGGCTCAGAAGTTTCTTAGATAATCGAACCCAACAAGTTACATCGGTTAAAATTCAGGTGCCATCAGGGGTACCTCAGGGTTCTCACTGCGCTCCTATGTTATTCAATATCTTTATTAACGACATTGTTGAATGTTTCCATCATACTGATTTTTTGATGTTCGCAAATGATCTCAAAGTTTTCATGCCAATAAGATCACTATATGATTCAACACTAATGCAAGATGACCTAGATAGATTGGTACTCCGAGAATAATAATAATAATAATAATAATAAATTTTATTTAATCTTTAGAAACACATACAGTTTATCGATACGTCAACAAAGTATATCTGAAATAGTCTAAAATTAAAAACATTACAGGTTATTAGCTTAAAATTGAGTAATTAACAGTAACTCATAGTGTATGTATATCTCTCGACATTTACGCTCCACAATAACAGCACTATTTACCCAGTCTATATGAATCTAAATAAGCTAAAATTAGTATCAAAGTGAAGTTAGTGAAGTGCTTTGTGTAACTGTGTTACATATAAATTCAAAAAGTTACGTGAATAGTAAATATAACGCTCAGATGATTGTAAATTTCCAGTGACAAGTTATAGAAATCAACAAAAACACCTGGTCCACAAAAAGCAACGTCTCCTTATCTGTGTATCAGCTATTTGTTTTTATTTTCATCTGTAGTTTTTTCTTTTCTTTGGGTGATTTCTCTGAACTTTTTTACTTCGAACATGGCAAACAGTTGTTTCAAATGCAATGTGGAATTTGAGGAAAATGAATCATATTTTGAATGTGACTCATGTAAGAGACCCATTCATACCAGCTCAGCTTGCTCTGAATTATGCCCCAGCGAATTGAAATGTATGCAGTTGAAAAGGAGATCACTACAGTTTCTTTGTGAAGAATGTAAATCCGGTCTTCGTCAAGTTCCAGCTCTTATTAAAGCTATTTCCGACCTGAGAAAGGAAGTTGAAGAAATGAAAATGTGTAAGCCACCTATGCCTCTGAATAGCGTTAGTGAAATAGATAGAGAAGAAGTGATTTCTGAAATGCTTGAGCGTCAAAATCGTGCATCAAACCTCATCATGTTGAACATTAATGAATCGCAATTAAAGACTCAGGCTGAAAGAATCTCACAAGATACAGAAGCTGTTAAAAAAGTTCTTGAAAATTTCAATGTAAATAAAAATAATTTGAAACTGTTCAGATTAGGGAAAGCATTAGCAAACAGAACCCGTCCTATCAAAGTTATATTACAATCGCCAGACGATGCAAAATATGTCCTTAAAAATAAGCAACTCTTAACAGTCCCAAGTATTAAAATATTTAGCGATCAGACTAGAGCTCAGCGAGAGTACTATCAAAGGTTGAAATCAGAATTGCAAAACTTGATTGAAAATGGTGACAACTCAAAAACAATAAAATATATGAATAACAAACCCATGATTGTCAACAAAATTTGGAATAATCCTTCAAAAAAGTAGAAAATAATTCTAATATACAATTAAACACTGACATTATATACCTAAATATTCAAAGTCTTCTTAAAAACAAAGATCAATTACAAGGAAGTCTAGTTTGCTACAACCCAAAAATTATATTACTAAGTGAATCCCGAATAACCAATGATATTGAAGAAAGTGAACTGAAAATTCCTAATTACAATATAGTACGCTGTGACTCAAAAAGTCGACATACAGGTGGTGTCTTAATATATATAAAAAGTGACATTGTGAACTCTGTATATAAAACATATATATTAGAAGGTAATTACTGGTGTAAAATTCTGAAAATTAGACTCAAACGCCCTATTTTAGTGGGATGTCTTTATCACTCACCCTCAGGATCTGATGCAAAATTCTTAGAGGATTTTGAAAATATCTGTGATAGTTTATTTTCGACGAAATTTCATTGTATTTTAGTGGGCGACTTCAATCTGAAATACTCTGATAATAGTTTTTATGTTTCTAGATTAAAAAACCTTCTCAATACGTATGGCATATCACAAATAATCAATGAACCAACTAGAGTTACTAACCACAGCGAATCGCTTATAGATTATGTATTAACGAACGTAAATAGATGTCAAGCGTCGGTGCACTCATATCCAATAATAACAGACCATTCAACAATCACTGTCAACTTTACTAATATTCATAATAACGAAAATCAAACTATGAAAAAATATAGAAACTTAAGTGAAAGCAATTTGGACCTTATAAAAATTAACTTAATATCATGTAAATGGTCTTTAAATTCTACTGATGTTGAAGTTATTTATAAAGAAATACTGAATAATTGCAAAGCAGTTATTGATGATATTTCTCCAATACAAAATTGTAGTATTAACAGTCATTTGCCATGGTTTGATAACGAAGTTCACTGTAAAATTAAGAATCGTGATAGGGCATACAGAGCTTTCAGAAACTGTTCAAATCTAGAAAAACAAAATAACTGGGAAACTTTCAAGAAATTGAGAAATGATGTTGTCAATGTGTTGAAAAGAAAAAAAGATCAATATTATTTTGAAAAAATTGATCGGTATAGAAACAACTCTAAACAAATGTGGAAAACTCTCAAAAAACTAGTAAAAGGAGATGACATTGACTTTCCAAATTGTATTCAGTTTGAGAAAACTGGTGAACTTATATTACTAAAAGATGTTATTGAAATATCAGATAACTTCAACAGTTATTTTGTTGAAAGCATAAATGAAATTGTGGCGAGCATTGACTATTCAGAGTCATGGTGCAATAAAAACTTCAATTTATACAAAACTTTCTCAGAATTCAGATTGCTTTCGTTAAATGACCTACGTAAAATTATAATTTCCTTGGATAATAAGTGCAGTATACATGAAATCCTCAACTTCAAAATATTGAAACAAGTTTTTGAGACTATCGGTCACGTTATATTGCACCTTATCAACACCTCTCTTGAAACTGGCGAAATACCAGAAAGATTGAAAAGTAGTACTATTGTTCCTATACCCAAAATTCCTCATACTATTAAATGTAAAGAATTCAGGCCAATCAACACTTTACCTCCGATTGAGAAGGTACTTGAAACAGCAGTATATAACCAACTAATAGAATATGTGGAAAAAAACGACATTTTAATCAACAATCAATCGGGTTTTCGCAAATTGCATTCGTGTGAGTCATCAGTGCAACTATCTCTAAACAAATTTAAATCTGAGCTGGATAATAATAAGTTTGTTGTAGTCGTGTTCCTTGACCTCAAAAGAGCATTTGAGACCATTGATAGGTCTATACTACTAGCCAAATTGAATATATATGGAATTGAGGGCAAAGTGTATAATTGGTTATCTAATTACTTGACCAACAGAAAACAACGGGTAAGAGTTAAAGACATGTTTTCTTGTGAAATTGACAATTACGTTGGAGTTCCCCAGGGTAGTGTTCTGGGACCCCTTCTATTCATACTATATTTAAACGACATGCCATTGTTTGTCGACTGTGAATTTATGAACTTTTTTGCTGATGATACTCTATTGGCATGTAGCGATGTAAACCTTACGATGGCTATACAAAAAATGAATAATACTCTAGCAAGTGTCAACAAATATTTAAAAATTAATAAACTCAAGCTGAATGTGATGAAAACTAAAGCGATGATAATCACCACCAAGTTTAAATACAGCCAAATAGACTCTAAAACTATTAATCTCAACATTGATGATGACAAAATTGAAATAGTGAATTCAACTAAATATCTGGGATTCCAGATAGATAACACTCTATCGTTTGATGAACATTTTGAGTATATTCATAAAAAAATTTCAAAGAAATTATTCTTTTTTTCTAGAATTGTCAATAATCTTTCAACGGAGTCAAGTATCACAGTTTACAAGTCAATTGTTCAGCCACACTTTGACTATTGTTCCTCTATCCTATATCTATTCAATCAGAATAAATTGTCTCAACTCCAAAAACTTCAGAATCGTGGTATGAGAATCATTTTGAAGTGCCGTAGAGATACTCCTATCAATATTATGCTCAATGTTTTAAATTGGCAATCCATTTCCCAAAGACTGCTATACTTCACAATGATCTTCGTATACAAAATATTGAACAATTTAGGACCATCTTATTTTAATCAGTATATTGTCTTTCATCACGATATTCACCACCACTTCACTCGAAATAATAATAACTTATATATTAACAGAACAAAAAACAAAAATACTATGAACTCATTGTTTTTCAAGGGTTTTGATCGGTTCAACAAATTACCTAATGCAATTAAAAATAGCCCATCTCTGAACATGTTCAAAAATGAACTGAAGAAATTTGTTTTAAATGAACAAATATGATATGTATTATGTCTTTGTTACCTATAGCTGTAATTTGTATAATTCCATTCATCTAATGTTCGTTATATATTTCAAATAATTATGTAATTTATCTTTCTACATGTTGCATTGAAATTTTTCGAATGTATAATGTTGCTGTTTTTGTAGTACTGTCTTTAAAAATATTTTATTGAACTTATGTTTGTCATACATTTAAGTCATTTCTAGATGTAACACATACCTTTTTTTTTTTATTTCTACCATTCTAGTTGATTTGTATATTATTAGGATATCCTATTTAAATAAAGATCTATCTATCTATATAATAATAATTAAACAACATTAACATTAACACGCAAGTTAAAAATATCGACTTTATAGACTTGTAACAATATTAATTTAGTCTTTAGGAAACATAGTCAATACAGGATAACATAAATTCATTATTACAATAATAGCATTACAATTGAAAGATATCACGTCAGTTTAATTTTCAACTTAATAATCTAGTAACTATCACATGCTATATATAGCTTTCTACTTTAGGCAATCAATTCGAACAAGTCTCTAACCTCCCAATTACATCAGAAAATTCATCAATGTTATAAATAGGGTTTGTACTCAAAATATTTTTTAACTTACTCTTGAATGTTTTGCTTGGTAATTGACGAAACTGAGGTGGTAGTAAATTGTATAGCCTTGAATATCGCAAAATGCTGTTTTATAAGTTTTTACAAAAGAAATAAAAAATTTAATACTTCGTATGTAATAAATGGCCATGGATTATCTTATGTTTCGTCTGTGAAGGATCTGGGTGTTTTTTTTGATGAACAACTTCAATTTTTACACCACTTGAACTACATTGTGGTAAAGGCGGCAAAATGTCTTGGATTTATTCTACGACATGGTGAACATCTGTCCCTTCAAGTCTTAAGGATAGTTTACTTGTCTCTGGTAGTATCAATATTAGAGTATGGCTCAATGATATGGTCTCCATTTTATGACAATCACAATCTTACTCTTGAAAGAGTTCAAAACAAATTCTTAAGATTTTGTGCTCATAGAATGAGTATACCTGTTATTGACCATGATTATAGCAACATTTTAGAAATCCTTAATCTCAATCTGTTGAGAAAAAAGAGGGAAAACTTTGATCCAATTGTCATATAAAAGTTACTGAATGGCTTAATTGTTGCTCCTGAAATTCTAGAAAATATTAATTTCAATATCCCAAACAGAATTCTAAGGTCCAGCAATTTGTTTCACTTACGGTTTCATTCTACAAATTATGGCTTACATAACTCTGTTGATCGTACACTTCGACTTATTGATGAAAACAAATTGGAAGTAACTGGTATATCTCTTAGCAAATTCAAAAACCATATCTTAACTGCATGGTAGTATTATGATATGTATTTTATAATAACTTAAGTTAATGTAATGTAGTATATTACTTTATTATTTTTTACTTTATATTATATTATAATTGTTAATTTTATTCTCAAATGGGGTGATCCCGTAAAATAAATAAATAAAAAATAATAGAAGCACAGTAATCAAAATGTGGTTAGATAATCGCATTATATACAGTAATTATAGACTGAGCGGAAAAATTACTAGAAATTCTTGGTAAAAAATAGTTTTTTTAATATTTTTTTACATATATAATCGAAATGATTGCCAAAAAGTAATAAATCATCTAACTGGAATCCAAGATATTATCATTATCGATTTACAGAATTATTTTATTCAAATCGAGGTTGTTTCACTTATATTTTGTTGTTATAATCATTCCTTTAGTTTTCAATTCATTTAGTTTATTTGCCATGAGGTATTCATTAACATCCTTTAATGCGACATTCATTTTATCCATAGCTTTATCTAAGCTTATATCGTCTGCAAATAAATTCAAAAAAGCAACATTTACAAACAAGTTCATGTCATTCAAGTATAAAATAAAAAACAGAGGTCCTAAAACGCTACCCTGCGGCACACCTATATGTATATCAAATTCCTGTGAGATATTATCTTGAACTCTGACCTTTCGCTTTCTATGGGATAAATAAATAGTCAGTATAACCATTGATAAACATCACCATCAATGCCATAACCTCTTAATTTCATCGGAATAATCTTACGGTTAATTGTTTCAAACGCCCTCTTCAGTTCAAGGAAAACAGCTACTAAAAATGTATTGTTATCAACCTCTATTTATTACACGTTTTATTATTTTATACGCTTTATATTAGCTTCACTTCTATGTATGTATGTTTGTAACTCTCATTTCATATTGGGATTTGTATTTGACAGAATTATCGACATTATTGCTTGATCTATTCGCGGGCAGATGGCGCTGTATGTAACCTCCTTGATATATCGACATTATTGCTTGATCTATTCGCAGGTAGATGGGGCTGTACGTAACCTCTTTGATATATCGACATTATTTCCTGATTCGCGGGCAGATGGCGCTGTATGTAACCTCCTATATATCAACATTATTGCTTGATCTATTCGCGGGCAGATGGCGATGTACGTAACCTCCTTGATATATCAACATTGTTGCTTGATCTATTCGCGGGCAGATGGCGCTGTACTTAACCTCCTTGATATAATTCAAACTCACTACATGTATTTCTTCATTTGAAAAAAGTATTTATTTTTGATTAACACGCGCCTGCACGCCTGATGTCTTATTTCTAACCCTCCTTTGCACGCCTGCTGCAAAGTAGCTGGGGTTGGTAGCTGATTTCCAGGCTCCCTCTCCGGAATCTTAAAATATCAATGGCCATTTTGCTAAACAATATACGGCTGATTGATCCCAAATTATTTTCAACACGATCAAGTATAGTCTTACGAGTTGTTCTTAGAAAGCTATAATTTAGTCAATTGGAAATCTCATATTTAACAGTGTTTTTTGAAAATCTTATTTGATGTATGACTACGACAAGCAAAATTGACACATTTTCAATTATCATTTTGAATTGCATATGTGTAAGTTGGCGAATAAAAGCTGTGTATCGAAAATGGAGAATAAATATTATTATTATTGAAACATATCTACCTTTGGGACACTCTGGACACTTGAACGCTCTCTGTCCAGTATGCAGCTCCATGTGCGTATTCAAATTCTGTTTGTTGGCAAAATGTTTGAGGCAAGTGGTACATTGAAACTTTTTTTCGCCGTGAAGTCTGAGGTGGCCGTCCAGCTCAGATTTTCGGTTGAAGCTCATCTCGCACGTGTTACAAGAATAAGCCTTGCCGTCGTCACCGTGTGATTTCATGTGGACACTCAGATTGCTGCTACGGGCGAAAGTCCGCCGGCAGACCAAGCATCGAAAGGGTCTTTCTCCCGTGTGAGTTCTGTAGTGGATGGTCAGCTGGGCTTCGTAGGCGTAAGACTTTGGGCACGAAGTACAGTGAAACGGTTTGGGATCTGGAAAAGATGTTACTGGTCAAGCGTGCTTCTCTCTTTCATTTACTATTTCTCAATCCTAATTACGGTTTCATTGGAACGAAAAAATATGGATAATGCGGTTTTGCATGACATCATCTCTGAAGACAGCAAAAAAATAAAATAATGGTGATTTGAATACTTCAAGTTGCCTCTTACACTAATATTTATATACCATAATTGAGACTACCTCCAACAAATTACCTAAACCTCTACCTGAGGTACCTCTTCAATTATGAAAACCTGAATTATATTACCTCACTTCTACATCAATAATAATTATTTCTCAGTCTAAGAAAACAAGTTCAATAATGGTGATCTATTCAAATCCAGTTGGTCATTCAATAAAATGTTTGAATTTTCAAGTTTATTAATTTCCATTGGTTCCAAATGATTTAGTTTCAAACCTTTATTTCTATGTGTAAAATTTCAAACTCTTCATTAAAGATATGATTTTTTTCTAAAAGATATTTGAATATGTTGTACTTGTTTTCTTATTTACATAGCTCATATGATGTTCCTGGATTCGATTCCTAAATGTCCTGCCAGTTTGACCAATATATACCTTATGACACGTTCCACACTTTAATTTATATACTCCTGATTTCTTGAATTTGGATGTTTTATCTTTATTATTTTTAACTAACTTTCCCAACGTATTACTTGTTCTATATGCAATTTTAATATATCGTTTTCTCAAAAAATGAAGCCATATTTTCCGTTGTTTACCCGAAATACGTTAAAACTCTATAATTTTTATTATCTAACGTATCAACATATCAAATCAGAATGGTTTCCGTAAGCACAAATCAACCAGCTCGGCAATTTCTGATTGCCTAGAGTTTATCTACAGTGCACTGAATGATAGAAATAACGTTCTAGGACTGTTCTATGACTTCAGTCGGGCTTTCGATACCATTGATCATCATTTGTTAATCATGAAATTGGAAGGGTTAGGAGTTAGGGGTGTTCCGCTTAACAAACAGAACCCAGACGACAGTTGTGAATGGTGTGAAGTCAGATTCAAGTTCTTAGGTGTTACTTTAGATAGTAATCTAACATGGGAAGCACACATAAATACTGTATGTTCGAAACTAAGCACTACATGCTATAAAATAAAAAATCTGCGAGATACTTTATCAGCAGACATCTTGAGACTATGTTATTTTGGGATGGTACAGTCTACTCTACAATATGGCGTGATCTTCTGGGGGTCGTCTTGTCACTTTGAAAGGGCATTTGTATCTCAAAAAAGGATAATAAGAACGATTTGTCATGCTCATCCAACCACAACATGTAAACCTTTATTCAAGAATCTCCAAATACTAACCCTTCCATGTTTATATATTCTTGAACTGATTATGTATATAAAACGTAACCAAAAAGAACTAATGAGGAATGAAGACACTCATATGTATAATACTAGGAATAAAGAAAAACTTCGACAACCCTATTCAAGGTTATCAGTCTGTGAAAATTCACCAAAGCATATTGGTATCAAGTGTTTCAATAAAATAAGAGATTTGATAGATGTGAATCTGAATGACATTCTATTCAAAAATAAATTGAAAAACTTTCTTCTTGAAAACGTATTTTATAATGTTGAAGAATTTTATAATTCGTGATATCTCATAATTGTAAGACTGACTATTGTATGAACAATTTTTCTGGTTTGTTTGCGATTAACAACTTATTTGTAGATTACCTTCTTTTCTTTCTTGACTAGTCTGATAAGTGTTATGTATGTGTATGTATAATGCCTTGTATAACCTTTGATTGATTGATGAATAAATTCTATCATCAATAGGAAAAAACGCTTTTGTGTAAACTTTTTGGAAAGCAAACTTCGGTGTCGGATAGATCAGGAGTATACAAGCTGACTTGTGGCTCTTGTCCAAAACTGTATATTGGCCAAACAGGGAGAACATTTTCCCAAAGAATTGAAGAGCATAGAAGTAGTTATGTAAATAGAAAGATCCATTCCACATTTGCAAACCAGCTTTCAGCAGAAGGACATAAGTTCAATCACAAATACGATGTGTTACATATAGAAGAGAAGAGTTTGAAACTCAATGAGAAATGAAGTATTGATTTGAAACTTGTGAATATTGTACTCAATGAGTCGAATCGGAAATCTGGGAAGATGTTTTTCTAGTGCTTTTCCTCAAAAATTTTGGTGCAAAAATTGTTTGTGAGACATTTTTCGTTAAAACTGCTGCACATATCATGGTATATCTTTTTTACATATATCATACTTCTTCATTATCTCCTCAACAACTGTTTCTTACCAGGATTGACAGGAGCCTTCATTGCTGTTTCGTACTTTTGGAATTGCACAACTGGTTCTTGCCGATTGCAATTTTCTGAAACTATAATTTCCTCTTCTTGACACATGCTTTCATATTCCTGCTTGATAATGACTGTCTCCTCAGTTTCACACTCGCTCTGAATTTCTTCTTTCAGGTGGTCCACTGATAAGTTCTCTTGTTCTCCGCAACCAGTAACTAGACTGAGATCTTCATTGTTAATTTGCATTGAGCTTTTGTCGACATCTTCATTAGAATTGGGTTCGTTGGCATCTTCTACTAACTCAGTTTTAATGTATACAATATTTTCATTCTCCAATTTGATTTTATCTGTGGTCTGCAAAGGGTTCATTGCATCAGATTCATCAAAATCAGGTTCGACTTTTATTTTCAGTATTGCTTGTTTGAGATCTCCGTCATTATTCTTAGAAGAAATAATGAAATTTGAAAAGCCTTCAAGCGTTTTAATGCATGTTATGCATATATTCTGGGGAAGGTTGTCATCAGGATCAACCTACAAAAAACATTGCATAAAAATCCTAAGATGATTATACTTTATGTATTGAACAATTATTGTCAAAGCTATGGTCAGTAAATATTACAAACTGTTGAGAGCACACAGTACCTCTATTGCCAGTTTATTCTTGATAACATCTAAAAGATATTTGTGTTGCTGAAGTGGGTTTAAATTGTTGTCATGTAAACAGAATCTGCAAATGTGAGCAAAGTTCTGGAAGGATATGACATCTGTTCCAGGTCCCCTGATGACCATCTTGTCATATTCTATCTCTGCATCGTTCCGATTCACTAGGGTTTGTCTAAGATTCGAGTCATTATTTTCTGCAAGGTATACAAAATCCATGATATTTTCTAGTATTTGAACACACTGGCTACAAGTGTTTCCCGGAGTCCATCCTTGTGAGATACCTGAACAAAATCAAAATTAAATTATTTCTTTTCTAGATTAGTATTTTAAAGCAGTTTCCTACTTCTCTATTTCAATTTCTGAGAGACAAGCAAGTTTTATAAAATGAAAGAAACTCAAGGAATATCAATAAAAACTATTCATAAATACTAACTTAAGAAAAATAGGTTCTGAATACCAGAAAAAACTTGCTATGAGAAAATTAATGCAGAGAGATTGAGATATTATTCTCTCTGACGTCTCAACTTGGATAATTTTAAAGATTGAGAAACAGCAATAAAGAATTATTGAAAAACCCACTTCAATATTTGTGATAGCCTTGAATAAGTCCAATAAATACTGATACAATTCCAAAGGTTTCAAATTATTTCCCTTTAGGCAGAAACGGCAGATATGTGAAAAATCCGACAAAGATACAGGTTTATATTCATAATCTATTTCCATTTTAAATTTCCTCAATTCATTTCAGATTGAATCTCCAGTGGTATATTTGTTTTCTTTCTTCTAACAGTTCTTTTCACCTTAGGTTTGTTCGGATTCTACAAAATGCAGGTTCTAGAACATCAATATCATACGCAGTGTATACGGTGCGTTCTGGTTTTTTGAGGATACGTTCTCAGATTGATGAATCCTCTGTTCTGCAAAATGATTCGAAAGTGTCCTAAATCATCACGATTCGTTCTTACTCTCGAAACTGAATCGGTGAGAGCTATTCTCGTGCCCATGCGTTTTCATGTATTATTTGAATGAGAACGTCCAATAAACTTTTTAATGACAGCCAACTCAAACTATGATTTTTCCAATGTTGCCTGCCTGCTTGCCAAATTGAAACTCTTTATATATACGACTGATGGCGAAGTGGTCTCCTGAAACTGCGTTCCAATTAACCAAGTAATTCGAGACTAAACTCGGAATGGGATTTTTTTGCTTTCATGCATCATGTTCTATGCAGTTCCTGAACATTTCAGGATGTTGGAACCGGAACAAACTCCTTGATTGGGAAATTTGAAGTTAATCAACCTGAAGTGACTCCTTTTAAAGACTCAAAAAAGTAAACATTTGAAAACACATTGGACGCCATCAGCTTATTGATCATTGTTTTTTCCGTTAATGAGGGAAAGTTTCAATTAGTCAAAAGAAGGGCTGAATATTATTTGTTCGAATAATTCATTGTAATATTTTTTTACACAAATATGTAAGTCAGCTCTTCTTAATTAATAGTAGACGCAGAAAATATTGTTCACTGAACCAGAGTTCTGATCCATATCCCAGAAAAGCTTTAAAGAAGATTCGACAATAGCAAATAAATGGAAAAAAGAACTCAAAATCAGTGAATACTATAAAAAAGTCACATATTTTTTAATGACCTCTACAACCGAAATAATTTTACTCGTAATAACTCAAAGTTGTGTTTCAAATATCACTAGCTTATTTTTCAACCCTTGATTTTGCATCAACATTTTCAATAATTTTCTCCTTGAACAGAAGGCCATATTGTAGGATACCCTCGAATGGAAGTCAAAAGGGTGTTATTCACATCGGTATCAATGGTAAACATGTATTGAAATATGTTTTTTCTACACCCGTACTCTAACAATACACTTAATGAATCGATGAATGAAATTATAGGTAAAGTTAGGAAGAATCATAGACACATCATTTATAATATAATTAGGTTAGGTTAAGATTTTTTTATTTACTAACGCCCTCACCGGTCGATTTTTTTTCAACTTGACACTCCTGACTAAGCAAATATATGAATCTTGTATTTATCCAATCAGTTAATATAATATACCAACAACACTATTCCAAAATTCAGAATGAAAACGTTAATATAAATCTACAAAATAGAGAACAAATACATTGAAATATCACACAGTTGCCAGACTGCTTATTGATGAGCATAGACTCGCGAAAAACTATTCAAGCCTCAAATGCGCAAATACATTGAACTATCCTAGGACCGTTTTCATGTCTAACCAGAATACTTCCTAGATGGAAGTTTCAAAGGTTGAAAATTTATTTTTGGCAAGATGGTAAGAGTTGTATGAAATCTGTGTATGAGGTTCAAACACAGAAATGTTTAAGTTCTGTGGGTTCAAATGTCAAAGTTCACTGAACTTCAATTAATGTTCCATGTCATAACATTTGAACTATGCAATGGTAAACAGATAAAAATAGCACCATTCAATGAAAAAATAATATCAACACTATGGCTTTTAGTATGAAAGTATCGACATAGATGAGATCATGGCTCTGAAACGTCTCTGTGGTAGAATAGCAATTGTCACAGCTTCAACAGATGGAATTGGTTATGCTATAGCTCGAAGGCTAGCTCAAGAAGGAGCCAAGGTTGTTATTAGCAGCCGAAAAAATAAAAACGTAGAGGAAGCAGTTCAGAAACTGTGTGACGAAAACCTCGATGTGATAGGAACAACTTGCCATGTTTCCAAACCAGAAGACCGAAAAAACTTTTTGAAGCGGCTAACAAACTGGGAGGTTTAGACATTCTTGTTTCGAATGCTGGAGTTAACACTGAAATGTGTCTAGTTCTCGACACTTCTGAAAGTAGTTGGGATAAAGTATTCGATGTGAATGTCAAGGCCTCATTTTTACTTGCTAAGGAATCTCTTCCCCTTCTTCGGAAAAGTAAAAGTGGTAGGATCATTTTCGTATCGTCCATAGGAGGGCTGCACTTCGATCAACCTTTCCATGGAGTTGGAGCTTATTGTGTTAGCAAAACAACTCTAATTGGACTGACTAAAGCGGCAGCATTACAACTAGCCCCAGAAAACATAACTGTCAATTCAATATGCCCTGGAATCATTCAGACCAAGTTTTCCGCAGCTATTACCTCACAAGAGACTTTAAAATATATTCCACTTGGAAGGTAATTCTTGGTAGATGGTTTTCTTTCCACTAGGTTTAATTTTTGGATATACATTTCATTTTCAGACTAGGGCAACCACAAGATGTAAGTGCAACAGCTGCTTTCTTGGCTTCTGAAGATGCTGCATACATTACTGGAGAAAATATCGTAGTGGGAGGTGGAATGTCCTCAAGATTGTAGTTTGTGTCTAATTTAGCCGATTTATGCTACTACTACTAACTAGAACACTAAGTTTCTTTTATGTACATTTTAACATAACCACAATTATTATTCATATTTTGATTTATCACTATACTATTGAAAATTATTCCATGTAAACATAAAAAAATGTTCCAATATTTCATTCACTTTTTCCTTATAATGGATACACATTCGAAACAACTTTTTGAATTTTCTCGGGTCAATGACAGTTGTAAACGGGGTTGTTTCTAGTTTCTACCATAGAATAACTATTCTGTTTGTACCAGCACAGTTAAAAAAATCTTTTACTTTGCTACTAGTAAAAGTTTCGTAATACATTTCTGTGGTTCTGTGGGAAAGACTAACATTTGAAAGAGAAAGGTAATAAATATCACATTGCGGAAAATAAAGATAGATATAGGAGTCGCTTTTTTTTGGGGGGAGGGATTACTAGAACAACAGATTCTGTTCAATATCCGTAATCTACATAAAATAAATGAGCAACTCAAAACAGCCATATAAACTTTTCTGTTCTTTGACCACAAAACTACAGGATATCTTGCAAAACGGCACAGAATAGGGCACTTTGGACTTTTTTGACAGACGGCAACTAAAAAATGTGTCGAGCTCAGAGTAATAATAAGACATAGAGTAGCCATACCAATACAATACATATATTTTGAAGCGGGTATGGGACTATCCTTTTCTGTACAACTTATTGGCGCGGTGTGGGTGGCGGGTAATGAGAGGTTATGGAGTTTGTTTACATTTGAAGTAAGTTGGACCATTTAACAGTGGCGGTTGGTTTAGTTGATAATCGGAGGGATATTATACATTTATAAAATAAATCATTTTACGTGAAAATGTATTCTGTTCGAATAGTTCCTACATGAAATCTGATTTGTTGTTGATGATTATGGAAATGAGGCCAGGTTTTCTATCACCTACTAGATTTTTATTTATGTATGGCTTTATATAATGAAGCGCATGGTTTACTGGGTTAAAATTAAATTATTTCAAATGAACTAATTCATAACAATGATAAATGTTAATTTCAAAAGTAATGAACTTTACTTCATATAATCAGATGAAGAAATTTATTCTCAGATTTGATGAACAAGGTTTGTGAGGTCCGTTATAAATAATTTTCAATTAGAAATCATGAATATTTATAATTACGATTGAAGTTTCATATTATTACGTGATTTCATTCAAATTGGTATCCAGGGGTCTTTGTGGACCGACATTATGTTTTTTTTTTCAATAATTCATGCTAACGAATTCTATAATTACGAAAAATCATTAGTGTAAATGAAAAAACTATTCAAAAATGAAAAATATGTTTTTTATATGTGTGTTATAGGTCATATTCATTCTGTGATCAACAGATTAAAAACTTTCTGCTCAATGTTCAGTTTGTATACTAGTTATTCTTGTGCAACCGGTGTTAAATCTGTTATTGCTCACTTAACAATAAGTAACTTACGTCACACAAAGAATGTGATTTCCCTTTTGGTTTTTCTTTCTTTGCATGAGGCTTTCGAGTTGCATACAGACAAATATTCAATAAGAAACGACGATTGTGATTTTTTAAATTTTTTTTTCATTGGGAAATGTCAAATGATGAAATAATATATACCTAGTTTCAAACATTTTATTTATGAGAAAGAAAACAAAGTTATGCTGCCTTCAATGTAAGAATGGAAAAAGGCCTCTCTATTGTCTTTTGTTACTCTGAGGTGTCGACTTATTGAACGTGAACATGATGAAGCTAATCGGAGAATGTAAACTTTCACGGCAGAAGATAACGTATGAAGGCTATTTTTCGGGTTTTCTAGCCTTGGTTTGCAGGCGTTCATATCTGACGTTTCGTCACTGCTGCGGTAGTCTTTTTCAAAGGCAATGTGGTAACGGTCGCAATACCCGAGCTGGTGCTCTAGTTCCTGTTTCTGTTGTATCCAACGCATTAACTACTATTTCCATACTGGGCGATCTATATATATCGTTCCTAATTGTATTCCCTGTTCGAATAATTTGAATTTACCGCGTGACATTAAACAATACCAAAACAATATGAATACCAGTTCACAGTTTCCGTTTCCTCGTCTAGGTGTGAAATGTTTTATTGGATATGACTGTTCCACAGACTGTTCTCAAAGGCGGAGGAGCGGAAGATTACGCTGTCACAGCAAGTGCAAGCAATTTACGTTTATCTGTGTAGTGAAGTTTTATCTGTGGTGTATGTCTGACAAGTGAAGCTACTGTGTTAGCGAAACGCATGTAAAATAAAACATTATTTGTGGAAATTGCATGATTATTATTACCATGGATATTAGAAAAACAGAAAATATGCCACAAAAACTTGACCCTCAAAATCAAGGGCCGAAAAGGTAATAACATAAGAAAAAAGATAATTTATTAACATAGTTGGTCGAAAGGTAACATTTTGTTACTAAAACTACATTAGGGGCAACACTGGAATTTTCAATTTGGCGAATGTACATTTTTGTTTTGTCCTAAGCTCGTAGTTATCAAATAAATGCTGGCCAACTTTCTAGGCATAGTTCTCAGTATCAAACAAGTTTCCATAAACGCTCTCGCATATTTGATATGGTTGAACTCCCAGTTTTAGGTGTTGCATAAACCCACTATCACTTTGTATATAAGTAAAATAATTTGGTTTGCTGTAATATGCTCATGTCGCTATAAATTATCTCCTCATCCAGGAAACCATATTTCACTAAGCATCTTCTTTTAATATATTTTCGAAATGAATATAATGAATGAAGGAAGGTCTCTGCATTAATATTATTCCTTGTCCCGGCGTTGAAAATAAAATCTTGAGAATGACCCTAAGTAATAGTGCCATAAACTCAATTGACAAATTATTCTATCAAGTGAGCATAACAAAATTACAAAAATCAATGAAAATAGAGCTTAAAACCAAAGAATTCGTAATATAATATCAGACGGTGCTATTTTGTCCCGCCGAGTCGAATTTATAACCTTCGATAGTCAGCGTCGACTGAATTTAAGAATGATACATATAGCTAAGCAGAAATGTTCATAGTGCCGGTCGAACCGATGAGTTTACTCTAGACGTTTATAAACTTCAATAAACTCAGCAGAAGTTGGTTTTGATGCCAGTTTTTTTTTTGAAGACTATGTTTGCTTTGTTCAAAATGTCGTTCAAAATGTATTATGTCTTTCATACGTATTCAAAATATATCTGTTCAAGATTTTTCAAGCACTTATCAAATTGATGACGTATTCTTTTTTTATAATGTCATTAATTTGATGTGTTTCAATTCTTCCGGGTACTCTCAACTTAAACAAATTAAATAACTCCTTATCTAATGGATGAATGTAGAAACAAACACTGTTATGTACATTTGATGACTGTCATTGCGATACAATGCCTCAGAGTAATATAAAATACGCCAGTCTAAATCTGGCGGTAAAATCTGTTTTTCCGCCAACCAGCTATGTTATAAACATTGAAAAACAACGCCGTACCGGCGTCTACTATGAACGAGGCCTTAGAGATAAAGAAGGTTCTTCAAGGCGGACAAAGACAAGTTTGATAAAATAAAGGCGAATACACCTTCTTTTACGGAGACGCCATCTGTGGGATAGACAAAAGACTCAATCTAATGTCTTTGCAAAACCAAGCTTTGACGTCGTTTTCGGAATGAGATTTTTTCTGTAACCAAAGCACAAAAACAAAACAATGATTTGGCACAGCAGACCATTGAAAAGGTCGATTTTCGTTCGGCGGTCAATGTCTGATATATGAGGATTGAGTTTTCTGTTTATCTCACAGATGGCGGCTTTGAGGGGTGATGGCTCATCGCCTTTAAATTATCATACATAAAAATATTTTATGAATCATTCACAAATAATTCATTTTCATTGATAAAAAACACTAATATTATGACAAGATTGCAACACGCTTAGTGATTATGTAACAGTAATCAAACTTTTCAAAACAACGGTGTGCAACGAACTGAACAATATTCTCGGCTCATCACGCATAATGAAATATAGCATTTATGATTGATATGACACAAATTTCAAATGATTTTCATTACATTCAGACCCTGAACTGATTCTACAGAACTGAAATTAATAATTTTGAGTGGATTGAACATATGTACAATGGGTTTAGGTCTGAAATAAGTATGTGTGTAGATATATTATATGCCTTTTTATATAAAAAAATATTTTATTGATCCGAGTTGAGTGTTCTGTGCTGATTTTCTCTTTAGCATTATAAAAGACCCACTTTTATCATTTTGAGCCATAAAATCCACAAAACTATGACGTCACTGCTGAACAAACTATTCCGGTTAGGTCTCTGTTAATGAACACAACCCCTGTGAATTGCTATATTAATTGACCTACCTAATTTTTTAAAGTTCGCTTAAAAACTATATTATAATTTTTCATTGAACTTCACGCCAATTGAAAACTGTTTTATTAGGAATTCAAATAATATAATTTCCAATACTTGTGTCCCTCCTACAATACATATATTTGTGTTAGTCATCGCTATCACTATCGCATTGGCGGAAAATTCGATTCACCGTTTTTATTGGTCAAAAACGTTTCGTACATTTCCGTATCTCACTTCGGATCCTCCAATCGAAACGAGAGCGTCTGGATTTATTCCAGAAATTTCATAGGAACAAACAAGGCCAAACAATTGAATGATATATTTTCTGGAATACGAATAATGTCCTGCCAGTTAGGACTTTAAAAAAATGACACATCGACTAACGTTATTGAACTTTCAAATATTGTTTTCATTTAAAATAGCTGTCATCGAAATGAAAATTTCAAATTTCGCGCTTTTACCAGCTTAAAATCGTCGGAACTCCAAGCGGGTTACCGTCGAACTACAGTAGTGTCAAGTTTTTTCGGTCGTGTGATATGCTCAAGGTGTGACTTTAGCGTGTATTTCAATCATATTGGTACAATAAATCAAAATAAACCGATGGTGACGAAACTATAAAGACTTCCGGGACTGCTATTGATGGATCCTTCGCTATCCTGGTTTCAACCGGAACAAGAGGGACCCGCCAAGCTTCTGTGGCTTCGCATTTGGCAGACTCAACAAGAATTCGATAATATGAATTTAAAAGAGGGTGACAGTGAAGTGGAAACATTCACGAACGGATTTACGACGCATAACGCCAACATAATGAACGGCAAGTCAGATAAAGGCCCCATTATGGCAAGCAGAAGGCGGAAAGATGCCAGGTCCACAACTCGGGTGGCGTCCCGAAAATTGGAGCATAATCATGGTGGATGTCCTTGGAGACCTGTAGATTTTCCATATCAGAGGGGCATTATGGGGTGAGTCGTGAGAAAGTGCCAAAAACGTGGTCTTATAACCAAAAAATGATATCGTCCGACTTTCTGTATTTAACTCCCACAGCTGTCATCAGATGGCCTTGACTGTCAGTTATTTGACAATTTGGGCGATATAGGGTGTCGGCAAAAAATGCCGCGGGAGATGCTTGTGAAATGTTTTGCTACTACATAAAAACTCACTAATATTGGGATATTTTATCGGGCCCATTTTTTTGACCTTGGAATTCCTAAAATCAGTAAAAATATGGTAGGCAGAGTACAAGCTTGACTACTGCTGTTAGTACATTCTTGTGGAGATAAAGGGTTGTGTGCACTTCAAGTTTTGTATAGTTCTAGTGAAGTTGATAAATATTCAGGATGAAGATGTTTTTGAGACCAGATCCTGTGGGCCCCTACGTGGACCCCTTCACCGATTTTTGTCTCTTATTGTAATATATTTTTTTGGTTACAATTTTTCTATGACATCACTTCATTGATGTAATCTTCATAATTTATCAGTTATAGTCATATTTATGATGGGGAATCCCATGAAATAAGCGTACATTTATTTATTTACAGAAATTGGTTTCTTTTGTAAGAATCTGAAAAATATGACCCAACTTCTTAATTTTTTTCATTCTCCAATAAGTTGTGTGCCCTTTTTTGGGTTCACCTGTCAGCAATGTTTGGATTCAGCTAGATTTTTTTTTAGTTTGCACCAAGAAATTGAGCATTTCTACCATTATATGAGTCCGACGGAAGCAGAACATCAGATCAGAGCAGAAGTTGTCCAACGTATAGAAAAAATCATCACTTCAAAATGGAACGAAGCGAAGGTCGAAATTTTTGGATCGTATCGCACCGGCCTCTACTTACCTACTAGCGATATAGATCTGGTTGTAATAGGTTAGTACTCGTTACTTTATTTTTCGTACTTGAAATTTTATACAAAAGTACAGGACTCGTATGACTAATAAAGATTCACATTCTCCATAAATGTGCAGCCCGCTGCAAAAATACCAATCACTGAAAGAAATTGAAATGATAATTTAAAAAAAAAAACAGGTTTTAACTGAAGATAATATTCCACATAATTTTTTTGTTGTTCCCTTTTGCAGCAAAGATAAAGCATATAATTCAAGGAAATGAAATAAAAAGATTTGACTGCAAGAAACTAGGTTTTTTTTTTGCAGATTATGGTAAAAAAACAAAGAACGAGATTAAATATTCAAGTTCTTTCAGGGAAATTGAATGTTTTTATGACTTTATGTTGTGACCATATTTTATGGAATTACTGTCGAGTAGAAATCTGAAGATAGATTGCAATTTTGGTAATTTTATATCTTGTTGCTGGTACGGGTCACCTTTTATGTATTCACAAAATGGAAAAAAAAATTAATGAACTCTTATTGTTTTTCAAAATATTCACATTTTAGATTAATATGCTTTTGAATGCTTTGAAACCAATTGTTATATTTAGTCAAAGACTAATAAACAGTATAGTGGGTGATTATTTCAAGATGTTGATAAAATACACAAAAATACAACACGTACATACAGTTTTACACAGTTGAAAGAACTAAAATAGATAGATAGATAGATTCGTTTATTTAACTACGTTACATAATGTATATATCAGGTCATAACAGTCTAATTCTCACAAATTCTGAAAAAATTTTCATATATTAAAAAAAACAATAATATAAATTATAAATCAATAATAAATATAGCATAAACATACAATTTTAAAAAAGGCTAACAATATCATAAATCTGCAACAAGAATTCTATACCAAGATTAACAACAAACTTCCCCTTCTTATACATTATTATTATATACAACTATAATAATGTCAAAAATCATTTTGTAAATATTCTTGCACACTGTAAAAACATTTAGATTTCAAATATTGTTTCATTCTGATTTTGAACTGATCAAAATTAAGACTTCTTAATTTTGACGGAATTTTATTATATAAATTCAAGTTTAAAGAATTCACTTTGGATGTTGTCAAACGAAATTTGGGTATTTTTTCTTCTCCTGAGGATGCTAACTTTGTTGGCGAAACGCGTGTCGAGTGGTCCACTCTCGTTATGAGTGGACCAATTTAACGAGTCGTCTAGTTGGATTCCCAAAAGATTTACAGAACTTCCAGTTTGACTGGAGACAATAATGGTTTGAGTTTTCAGTCTATTTAGTTTAAGCTTATTATAATTGTACCATATCTCAGCTTTGTCTTCAATTTGGTTGATAGTGGTATGGAGACTATCAATATTTTTTTGGGATGAGAAATAAGTAGCATCATCCGCATATGACACCATATCATGAGGGTACATGAAAAAGAAAAGGTCATTAATATATATGATGAATAAGAGTGGTCCCAAAACAGATTCTTGTGGGACGCCATGTGGATTTTCCTGTATATCCGATTTGCCGCTCTTTGAAGATACATATTATTTTCTACCGGTCAAATATGAACGAATAAAAGAAAGTGCAGGACCTCTTATCCCATAAAATTCCAGTTTTTTGAGGAGGAGGTCATGAGAGACACAATCGGAAGCTTTCATGAGGTCACACAAAATTAAAACAGTATGTTTACCTTCTTCAAATCCTTTTATAATCGCGGCGACAATTTGACACTGTTGATCTACCTGCACGAAAACCAAATTGGTGTTTGTGGAGAAGATTGAATTTTTCGAAATAGGCACTTAAACGGTTTTTTAAAATTATTTCGATAACTTTGCCAAGAGTACAGATTATAGAGATGGGTCGGTAATTTTGAGGGTCTATATTATCACCTTTTTTAAAAATAGGCACCACTTTAGATAATTTGAAAGCAGTGGGAAATACACCTTGACAGGAACATTCGTTTATGAGAATTGTAAAATGGTTCAGAATAATTCCAAGAGAATCTTTTAATATTTTGCTGTTGATATCATAAGCTATTTGAACGACTCAAAGAAAGTATTGCACTCTCAACTTCAGCATCCGCTGCAGGTTCAAGAAAAAATGAGTTGCCTTGAACTGGCACGAATTTAAGGTAACTAGATGCATCAATGCCCTTGGATGGCAAGGAATGTATAAGATCGTTAGCAACAGTTACGAAATAATTACATAAGTCATCTTGGAGAATAATGTCTTCGTTATCCGTAGCATATGAATGGTTCCTCTCGTAGTTGATTATTTTCCAACTATCTCGAGCTATATTTGACAAATTTCTGATGACATCATTATAGGCTTGTTTTTTGTCTCTATTATCATAGCCCTGTATTGATTCCGGTAATTATTGTATGCTTCTTTATCTGCAGGGTTTCTGGAAGTGGCAGCAACCGTAGAAATAGCTTCCAGTCACGCTCGCAAGTGTCTGAGATTATCATTGAACCATTTAAATGGCGTTTTATTTGAAATATTGACTTTAACTAATGGTAATAGCGATTGACAAGATTCTCTAATGAAGTAATCAGAAGATTAGCTAAATTATCAACATTAGGCTCGTGTGTATAAAAAGAATTCAAATTTATCTGACAGAGAAACAATAAACGCCTCGGTATTTCTTTCATTCATTCATTCATTCATTCATTCATCAAGTAAATTGTGAATGCATAAATTTCATACACTCCAGAGATATTCTTTCAGAAAAAAATGTATTTTTATATAAAGTATTTGGCAGAATCCATAATGAGTTATAATATAATAGCATGGAGTTGTACTTTCAACAACCACACACTTTTTTCAACAGATCATCTATATCTATCTAGAGACTATTTACTTTACATAAGATCATTATATAGTTACCATGGTTTAGTATGGATGTTCTCTAACTTGAAAAGGTGTACTTTTGACAATGAACATATTTCTTATCGCTAACTATTACATTATTTTATAAAAATAATAGTGTGAATTTCAATCTGCTTGTAATTTGCATGAAAACTTTTTCCATTTCCAGGTAAATGGTCGAACTTGCCCCTGCGCACTCTTGAACAGGAATTTTTAGAAAAAGACATAGCTGTCCATGACAGCATAAAAGTTTTAGACAAAGCGTCTGTTCCCATCGTGAAGTTGACTGACAAAAAGACGGACATCAAAGTGGACATTTCCTTCAACATGTCGAACGGAGTCAAATCTGCTGAACTGATAAAGACGTACGTTGAAAGGTTCCCTGTCTTACCGAAACTCGTCTACGTCCTAAAACAATTCCTGCTCGAACGTGACTTGAACGAAGTCTTCACGGGAGGCATCTCGAGCTACAGCTTGATTCTCATGTGCATCAGCTTTTTGCAACTGCATCCGAGACAAGAGAGCATCCGTACTAACAATGCCAACTTGGGGGTCTTGCTGATAGAGTTTTTCGAGTTGTACGGTAAGAAGTTCAACTACATGAAGACTGGTATTAGGATACGAGACGGTGGACGGTATCTGGATAAGGACGAAATGCAGAGGGAGATGGTTGATGGGCACAGGCCTAGCATGCTATGCATCGAGGATCCACTACAGCCTTCAAACGATATCGGCAGGAGTAGTTACGGAGTGCTTCAGGTGAGTTTTCGATTCGTTATTTTATTTGTTTATTTTCGATCCGAGATCGATGAACTTGGATTCGTTTTCCACAATTTCTACAAGTGTGTCAATTGCTAAAGGAGGAGAAATGAAATTCTCTATCTTTGTTTATTGAATAATGGGATGTCCTTGAGTAAATTGAGAATTTATTTCTCATGAAACTCGCATGTTCATGTTGTGAAAAAACACTTAAGAACTTTCAAGCGACTGATGAATTCAAACTAAAATAGATAACAACTCAGAATCGAAGGTAAAACAGAATAATGATTGAAAGGGGAAAGAATTATTTTGGCTTTCCACTTCATCTTCATACAAAGAAAATCTTCAAAACATTCCCACATTTTTTAATGTATAAAGATTTTTTTTTAAATTTATTTATTGAATTAGGATTCCCTAATATACATGTATTGATTATATTGAGGATTGCATGACCAGCTGTTTCAAATACATGCTTTAATATTTTAGAATTCAAGATTTCATGGATACTACATTTATTGTCTAATGACCCAATTATATCATTCAAATCTCTTAAGGTAATCAATCTGAAGGTGCTGAAGGGCAAATATAAATTATTACCAAAATTGAACCATGGTTCGGAATTCTTAATACCTTGGACTACATGTTGGATGCTGTTTACAAAGTATAGGTTGAAAGTTTCAGCCATGTCAGGTTCACCTTTTTTAGTACTTAACCCATTCATCTTCAAATTGGATTAGGTTAGGAAATGTATGTTGAAAACAAGGGTTTTTAACGTTTTCCACATCAGAAGATAATTATTCTTGTATCTGTCTATTTTATTATGATAATACTGAACTTTCTTTATTTTCAATGAGTTTTAATGAAGGAAGCATATTATTTGTAGACTATTTCTATATGTATTTGACATTTTTGGTAAAAAAAATCAATTTATTATCATTTATTCATAACCGTTATCATTCCAGGTCAAAAGGGCATTCGAGTATGCCTATATTGTCTTGACAAGCGTAATGCATCCCACATTAATGTACAGCAACTGTGCATACTCAACCATCCTCGGCAGGATAATTCGGGTGAGAGAGAATGTAATCCAGCAAAGGCTAAAGGTGGAGGAAACGATAAGGCAAAGGCCGTCGAGGTCCTCCAGCATCGGATCTACCGGGTCCAGCGCAGAGGACAGTGGAGGTAGCTCAGAGGTGAGAACTTGATAATATTTATTTATTCGGTATAAACGGAAAAACCCTAAATTATGTTATAAAATATACATGTATAAAAATATACTTCAATCCAGAAACAGTAACAAAATTCATACAAATATTGAAATATACAAAATAAAAAGCAGCCTAAAAACTAAATGCTAAAGGAAACAATTAAAACCAACACCAGCACTAAAAACTATCAAACATACAAAGCATAAATCTATAGACTAAATATATAACTAACTGCCTGCAGATTTTTCCAAGACTTCCAAGGAGGTTACAAAGTTTGAGAATTTCTCATTCCAGCACTCACAAATCTTGGAAAGAAAAAATTGTACCCAAAGGGTACATTTGAACTACTCGTGAGATGCTTTTAGTTTATCTCCAAATCATCCATCTCAGCATCCTTTCCTTGTTTTGATGGAGTGAGTTTTGATGATTTTATCTCAAACAAGTTGATTTGGCGTACTTTGATATCCTTGAGCATAAATTTCTCTTTGCAGCAGTCATAAAACTTGTTTAAAAAAAAAACCCTGAGGGTACATTTGAACTACTCGTGGGGTGCTTTTAGTTTATTTCAAAATGTTGTTTGTTTTGATGTTTCTATTTCAACCAAGTTGATTTGACGTAATTGTTGTATTCATAAACTTCTACCCATCCGGGATAAACCTGAAATCTCCTATCGCTTCCAGGGCTCTGACCTACCCTCAAGAGACAACTCCCCCAACGTCAACTACATCCCTACGCGGCAGGCCCCCCAAAAAATCAGGAATATGACTTGGCGCAGCAGCAGTAAAGGCGGGTTCCGGAACAACAACAACAACAATCACCACCACGCCAACAGTAACCACAACAATCACAATAGCAATAGCCACGGAAATCACAACTCCTACAACAGCATGAAACGCAGGAAACCAACGAAGCAATAACGTTTCGAGTCAGCTGACAAGGAAGGATATTAGGCAGTTGGTTTTCGGCAGGTTCGTTTCCCACGGCTATTTTTTTGCGAATGCCTAGAGTGTTTAGCGTTTTGTTTGTCGATATCGAGGAGTATTCATGACGAAAAAAAAAAGAGTCCTCAGAGCGATTCACACGAGTGATTTGAGGGATTTTTGAAATTTTTTCAGTATCCG
Source organism: Leptinotarsa decemlineata (assembly GCF_025532065.1). NCBI lineage: Eukaryota > Metazoa > Arthropoda > Insecta > Coleoptera > Chrysomelidae > Leptinotarsa > Leptinotarsa decemlineata. Next base: position 2,219,730 of record NW_027412668.1, read on the forward strand.
TCTGCGAGTCAACGATACGAAGAACTACCATTGGCAAATTTTTGTTTTGTAACAGGGTGGCGTGTCGGACCAAAAAAATATGCATATATTTTAATATTAGTTTGAAAGAAATTATCGGTAATTCATGAGTAGTGAATTAAAAAACAAAAAAAATAAAAAAGTTGGAAAATTCGACACGCCACGCATCTTTTAGAATGTTATTGATTCTATTTTATACCGGTTTGATATTTATAGGTTATACTTTGACCGTAAGGACACAAAATGAAGAAACATAAAAAAAAAAATGAAATTTGACAATATATACCATACAAAAATTACCTATTTGAATATTTTTTTTGCCATTGCATTCATTCATTTGATATTTTTTTCACGGAGGAAGGAAATCGTTTTTTCAAGAAATTTCGAAGGGCGACCGACATATATAAATCTACGAAGTAATGGCGGTAAATTTTGTTAAGATATGAGATAGAGGTGGGGCTCCACTGTAAAGTATTCGATCCTAAGCCATTGTAAATAAATATAAGGAAAAACTGAAATGTAAAAAAAAATTCAAAAATGTAATGAAAATCAATGCTATGAAATTTATAAAACGCAAAAAAATAACTAAAATACGAAAATAGAAACTGGTTATCAATAAGCAGAAAAAAAATAATATTTTTTGTCTTAGAATTACTATATATCCCATCTAACATGGAATTGAAAGCTTGGTAGCGGCTGAATCAAAACGTCTTTCCAAAAAATTATTTATTCAGTTATAGCGACGTTGAAAAATTGTTTCTCATTTGTCAGGTACAGTTCGCTAGAAAAATATAGGTTTTTTTAAATTTTAAGGTTTAATTAAAGGTACATGTCAAATAAACTAATCTTCAAAATATTCGGCATTAGTATCATTAAAAAAATTCAGTAATAATACTGAATACTGTAGGCAATTTACAGCTATAATTTTTTTTTCAAAATAAATCAAGTTTACTGATGTTTCTCTTTTTCTGTTCTTGGATAAGTAGTCATTTAAGATGACTATACATTTTTGATATTTTTGTTCAATTATAGTGATGAAATAACTTTTTCCAGTTATAGTGATGTTGGAAAAGGGGTCACATTATTTTTTTTGTATAACAAGTCTTTATCAATGCTTTAGTCTGGAATTTTACACTAGAAATAATTTATCGAAACTTGAGGTTTTGCCAGTTACAGTGACATTAATTACTCTCTCATCTGAGTTATAGTGGCTCCAATAAACTCTTTCCAGTTATAATATCTCTCAAAATAGGTTTTAGCTACAAGATCCCATTGAATAAAGTTTCTTTTTATAGGAAGTTCCTGCTTCAGTGGCAGAAAAACGTTAAAAATCATTCATTCACACTGAAAATTTTGTTATATCGACATTAATAACTTTCTCTTCTTCGATATAGTAGCTTCAATAATTTTTTCCGGTTACATCACTCGAAACAGGTTATAGTTACAGGGCCCCAAAAAATAAAGTTTCTTTCCATAGGGAGTTCCTGCTTTAGTGGCAAATTATATGTTTTAAATTCATTGATTCGAACAGAACATTTTATTATTGTGGCAATGATAACGTCTTGTCTCGTGATACACTTTCACAAAATTTATGAATTTTTTATTCAAATCGCAACTTTTGATACCTTCAAATTGAAATTGTAAGGGACATATCACTATAAATTAATCGTGGATTTCAAAAGCGATTTGAAATTTTAAAATGCATTCGAGTGGACTGTAACTGATACAATAGAAATTATTTTAAAAAGAAATTGCTTTCAAATTCACCCCCAATTCTAGGATAAACCTTTGAACGAAACTATGAAAAATAACCATTCTTTACCCATAAACTTTGTGATATACCGTAGATTTTTATATGATCGGTTCTGCCCTTATTGATCCACACTAAAAAACCTCGACAACAATGGCTTTTTTTTAACAAGTGCCTCGATTAGTTGTGCAAAATTTCCTCCCTTCTGTCGCGTACCCCGCAAACTTACTGTTGTAATTTATCGTGGTACTCGACGGTGCAAGACGATTCCTCATTGTTCGATAATCGAGGCACGACGAAAAAGACGACCACGACAGAACGCTCGCTTTTTGCTTGTATTTTCGTCATGAAACGAGTAAATAAAGACACTCGGTATATCTCGAAAATGTTGCCGTTGTTTCGTCATTGATCCCTTACTGGGGTGCAGATTCTATGCCAAATATTCGACGATTTTTATTCGGCACTGAGCTAGTGGCGTTGCGATTATTTCAGTTTTTTGCTGCAGAATTTTTGAAATGAATTGATATGCCAAACACTTGGAAGCAAAAGTTTCGTAGTTCATAAGTTCTCAAATTCAAGCCAACAACATTTTTGAATCACTAAAATCTATAAAAAACATTAGAAATTATAAAGTCGGGATTTCATTCAGTTATAGTGACTTTGAAAATCGTTTCAATTATACTGTGGTTCAGTTGTGCTAAAATTTATGAATTGGTTGATTTGGCATTAAGTTGATCAAAATTAGAGATGTTCGAAATGTTTAGACATCTGTATAAAAATAGTGATTGTGAAGGTTTTTCAAAATTTTGAATTTTCAACATTATTAAAAAGAGTTTTCCAAATTTACAACTGATTTAGATGAAAATGTTTATTCACCGTTGAAAATATTAAAAGCTTTGTAATTCACTACAAACTGTAGTAATTTTAATACATAAATTTCTTAAAACTGTCTGTAAATTAGTATTTCATTCAGGCATAGTAAATTTAACAACGATTTTGAAGAATTTGGATATCCATACAACAAATCAGTCAATTGTCAGAAGAAAACAACATCATAGACAAAGTCTCATAATTATTGTTAATTGTGAAAGTTTTTCTGTAGAATTTCTTTAAAAACATGCAAATAAATAGAACAAACAATATAAATAAATTCAAATATACAAATATATAGTTTTCAATCCCGATTTCACAACTCAGTTTCTGTGACATTAACAAATTCTTCTAACATTGAATGTTGATTATTTCTTAAATGTTTACAACCAGTTTCAGTGATAATTACTTGAGTTTGAACGGACAAATTTGTAATCAATTGTAAAATTGAACAAATGAATTTTGTATTTTTCAAATTGCAATAGAAACTTTCTGCTTTTGGTTTCATCTGCACCGTTTGCCGAATAAAAATCCATCGAGCATATCACGAAATATTTACTGCTGCATTTGTGTTCGTTTCGATGATATTTTTGGGGGGAATTTATGTGTGTAAAGTGTAAATATATGTAATTAATTGTAAAAAAATGTGATATAACTGATAGTTTAGTGAAATATGATTTTTTGAAGATATTCGTCAGAGGGAGTGTGTCGATAAGTCGAAGACTCAATTTTATTGTTTGTTTTTGTTTTTTTTTTGTTGTTGCCAAAGTGAAGGAGGAGACAGGCGCTTTTTAGTGGAATATCAGAATCTTCTATGAAATAGCCCAGTGTGATTGATAAAACATCAATTGAGATACGTGAATAATCCTCTATTTGCTTTTTTAAGTAGCAAGAAAAGGAAATTTGTTTTCTTGTAGTGAGTTATATCAAATAATAGTGAATCATGTATCTTCAGTTTGGATTTTTTTTCTTTATTCATTTCATTATAATACATGGAAAAATACATAGAAAAGTATTCGATATATATCAGTTAATGTAAGTTATCATTGTATTTTATCATATCACAAAATGAATCAGTTTATTGATAGAATTGCCCAGTGCAAACATTTTTCTGAATATGATGGAAATAAAAATAATTATTTTGTATATACGAGTATAATTATAATATTTTTCTATTATATCACGAAAATGCATCAGTTTAGTAGTATTTTGAAAATAAAATTTACATATAAATCAGTATAAATTATAATTATCGTATATCAACTACCCAGTTTTCATAGTTGGTCTATTTTTCCAACATATTTTTTTTGTAAATATATAGATTACTTAAAGTCATATGATTTGATCACTTTGCAACTACTCAATGTAACACCCAGTGTATCGATTTAACGTGATGAAATTTCACTAAACAGTTCTCTGTGCTCCGTTTTATCTCTCATTATTTTTGTAGTCTGAGTATGCGGTTCGGAGATTGGTTTTTGAGTCAGTGTTGCGCGTTTATTTATTTTATTACGGGGTGGACCAGAAATCAGGTACCGATTGGCAAGCTAGAGGTTAGCGGTTTGTAAATATATGAATGTACAACTGTTTTTTTTTTTTTTTCGAAAATATCTGGAACCAAGTTTTCCATACCGTTTATCGAAAACCCTTTTTGTCTTGAAATTTGGCACTTGATTTTTGCGACATTTCATTTATGTGTGTTGGAACAGAGATTATTCCGAAGACAATTGGCTTTTATTTTGGTTTACTGTTCGAGTTGGACTTTTTTTTAATTCTCAGGACAACTTTTCGACAGTCTTTTTGTTAGAACTTTGTACATTTGTTAATAGATCTAAGTATTTATGTTAGTTTATTATAGTTTTTAAGAATGTTGTCTATATCGTGTATCTTATTCGAAATTTTACATGATTTGTAATAATATAGACGTAAGTCATTTTAAGTACAAATTACTGAAAAAAAATGTAAAAATATTGGTTTACAATAAAAATCAAAAAACTTTTATTACCTAAAAGCGCCAGGATTTTACCTGTAAATTGAATTAACTGTTGATAAATATATATTTTGTATCTTGGGCGCAAGATTCGGTGTTTCATTTCAATTTTTGCCTTCCCAAAAATCCGAATATTTCTAAAATTATCCAACAAAGGAATTGAATATAGTTTTGATAGAATTTCTACAGAACTGGTAATTTTCTTCAAGAATTATATTTGTATGTGATGCGTAACGAGACAGCATTTCAAACTCTGACATGAAAAAAATGTATTTGTGACAATTTTTCTCTTTCATATAATTGTGTAGCAATCCTGTAAATGATATCTGATTCAATTCCATAATGAAAGTTTGGAGAACAAACTGAAGAGAAAAAGTGTTTTTATACAACGTTTATATAAAAGCATTTATTTTGAAAGTACTTTTTCTTTCGTGTTATTCAAAGTTTGTGTGAAAGTAGTTTAGAGAGGGTTTTTTTCTTCCAGTTTGTGAGTCCATCAAGTAGAAATGGGATCGTCTACATAAATGATTATTTTTCCTCTGTTGATACAGTACAAACAGCAAAAATAAAAAGATGGTCGCGGGAGTGATCCTTGAGGAACTCCGAGAGCTCTGATAATTTACTTTTTTAACTGATATCATTCTATTTTATAAAAAAGATTTAATTAATTCCAAATGTATTCCTATAATGGAACCACAATTATGATTTTTCTCAAATGGATTTCATGTTGTCATACCTTTGACTGATCAAAAGTCAGAGATCTCATCAACGTTCCTTGGCAATCTATTGATTAGGTGGAAATTGAGAAGTAACCTCGACATTCCAATCATAATTCAAAAGGTCAATCCTGTTGACATGTGAGTCATGTTTAAGATTACCTTCTTTTATCATTTATGAAGAATAATTTCAAATGTAGATGAATATTAATTTTTTTAATTTTCACAGCTTCAAACAATTTATGTTTTAACTGGATATCAGAAACCCTAAATTTAAGTCAACAAGAAAATATATAGTAGGTAGATGATGTTGAGATAAAAATATTTCCAATAGAGATTGGAAACCTTCCATCTCTTTCAACGGTTCTACCCAGCAGGATCTGGCAAATGCCTGGCGGAAAACAATTACTCTGGGTAATGCCACAACGGATAGTGAAGTACATCAAAGAGATATTTGTGCAAGATTACTCAACATGTATCAGCAGGACATCGCAGAATCTTACTGCTTGGGGATGTTAGACGACAGGTGAAGAGTATGTTTGAACAGTAGTAGGTAGGAAATTAATATTACTGGAGTTTTATCCTGCTAACTTTAGGCCTATTTCTATGCTACCTACCCTTGCTAAAATCATAGAAAAACTTGTTAAACAAAGAATCATGTTGTTAGTGAATAAGCATAATATCAGTAGCAGTCAGTTGGGGTTCCAGAGTATGAAAAACACGGAAATGCTATGTTTCATCTACTGGGAAACGTTTATATCAATTTGAATAATCGTGAAATAGCAGCGGCAGTTTTTTGCGATCTTTCAAAAGCTTTCAATTGCGAGGGTCATGAAATTCTGCTGCAAAAACTTTAGAGATATATCTTTGAAACGGTTCAGATCATACCTGTCATAATGTACTCAAAAAGTTAAACTCCCGGACAACATATTCCATCCCCAGACAGTTACTTGTGGTGTTCCACAAGGATCGGTTCTAAGCCCAATTAACTTAGCTTTATTAACAACCTAGCCCGCATTAATATAGCTGCAGAAATAACCCAATTCGCAGATGACACTACATTATTTTGGCATTGCAAAAATGAAAGGGAACTGCATGATTGATCAGCAAGGATATTATAAAAATAAAAGACTGGTATGATGCGAATCTCTTGTCATTTAATATCTCAAAAACTAGCATCATCACCCTCAAGTGCTCCACACTACATATCTACCTGGGTACTCAATTCATAAAATGTCAGCAAAATATCTGGGATTACAAATTGATAAGAATTTGGATTTTGAAGGTCACATAAATAACCTATGTAAAAAAAATTCATCAGGATGCTTCGCAGTTAGAGTATCAGCAAATGAATTGGGCACTATTGTGGCAAAAAATGTGTACTTTGCTCTCGTTGATTCCCACTTGAGATGATACGGTAGCTCTTTTTGGGGAACGTGTTGCCACGTGTTTGTACTACAAAAAAGAGGAGTTAGATTTATGTGTAGAGTTGGATTCAGGAATTCCTGTCGACCTTTATTCAGAAGGCATACAATTTTGACCTTGCCTTCAATACTTATATTGAAAATAGTATGTCTGATGCAAAAAAATATAGGACGGAAATTTTCATTTCACCTCGACGAAATACCAGAAGTAAGCTCAATATAAGTTCACTGATTCCAATATCATCAAAAATTGAGAGGTCTTTCATATATAATGGAAAAAAATGTTTAACCATTTGCCAATTGAGATCAAAGGCATAACATGTACCACTAAATTTAGAAAGTCTGTAAAAAAGCTTCTGATTTCATTTTCTATGCATTCACTTTTATAGTTTTATGCTTTATAGTTTTCATATCTACATTTATGTATTGTATGAGAATATTCATTATTATTTATTTCAATATGTGGTATATCTATATTTTTACTTTCTGACTTCTTTTTCACCCCAAAATTCTGAAATCACCAAACGTTAATTTGTATAATTTATATTCTTTAAAATAGTAACACTTTGACAATGATATTTTATCTTCAACAATATCTGTTAAGTTGTGTATCTTATATTTCTTAGAATAGTAACACTTTGTCAATGAGATCTCATCATCGACAATAAAGTACATTTTGATTGATTGATTAATTTTTTTATTCATAAGTGACATATTGTAAAAAGCGAGTTTGTTTTTTTTTATTTTATTTGATTAATCATTTTTGACCTACCATATATACGCTATGTATCACAAATGGTGAATAAATATTATGTATTTATTTATTTATTCAACGGGTAACCCCCAATTTTTATACAATATATTAACCTTAGAAAGTTAACTATTCTAGTATCTACATATCTAATAAATCAACCTACATAGAGAAAATTAAAATGAAATTGTGAATTAAAAAAATAGTCTTATAAATCTAAACCACGCAGAGTATATCTAAGAGTGTTCTGAGAGATATAAAAAAAATCAATATTGATCCTATTAGCATTCGATAGAATTCTGGAAAAAGAGGAATGTTTTCCATAATTACACCTATGAAAGTCGAGACTGAAAGTTTGGTTGTTACGTGTCCTTCTCGGGGGAACATGCAGATTGACTTGACAGAGAAGAGTTGGGCTATTAATTTCGTTGTTCAACAATTTATGTAGGAATATTGTCTGCATGTGCCCGTCTTGTACTGAGTTTGAGCAATCCAATAGTAGAGCGAATTTCAAAGAGCGAATGACTTCTAGCTGGCATGTTCATTTTGTAGGCAACATATCTAAGAAATTTATTCTGAACTTTCTCAATATCATAACTGTGATTGAAGTATGTTGGAGACCAGATACAAGTGCAATACTCAATCACTGATCTAAACAATGCAAAGTATAGTATTTCAATAGAAAAAATGTTGGTAAAATCTTTTGTTGATCTGCATATGAATCCTAACATTTTCATCGCTTTGTTAGATATGTGTTCATATTGTAAATGAAAGTACATCTTGTCATCCATCATGACACCCAGATCTCGTATAGATTGTACACGTTCCAACTTCTTCCCTGCAGTACTATAACCAGCTGTATAAAGGTTTAAAGACTTTGAAAAGGAAATACTTTCACATTTTGCCACATTGACATCCATATAATTCATCTTACACCGATCAGAAAAAGATTTAAGGTCCTTACTAAACTCATACTTATATAAGAGAAGGCAAGTAGTCAAAGTTGGAAAAAGTCTAAGTACTGAAAGAAATATTGAGGATGGGATACCACAGGGATCCATTCTAGGACCCTTCTTGTATTTAGCTTTTGCCAATGACTTGTCAGTGTACCTAAATAAGAACTCGGCCATTCACTGTACGTGTTATGCTGATGATACTAATATATTAATTATTGAAAACGATATGGACTCCGCGAAAAACACAGCTCTAGAGACCTACAAAAAAGTTATTATGTGGTCAAAGAAAAACAATTTAATGTTGAATGAAGCCAAAACTAACTTGTTAAATTTCAAGATGAATACTGGGCAACAATATGGGTTGAATCTGTTTATTGATACTGCTTTAGAATTGAACCTAACCAAGTCAACAAAAATGTTGGGTGTTGTATTTGATGACAAACTTCAATGGAGGACACATACTGACCACTTATGTAATAAACTTAGAAAAGCCTGTTATTCTCTTAGGTTTCTATCCCACCATTGTGGTCAAAGTATTTTATTAACTGTCTATTACGCAAACTTCAATTCGCATCTTAGATATGGCATCCTTAACTGGGGCACATCCTCTACCGTGTCTCGTGTGTTTTGTATACAAAAGTATGCTATTAGGATCATTGCTAAGTTGGGCTATAGAGATTTTTGTAGAGAAACTTTTCAGAATTTGAAAATATTAACGCTAGCAGAAGTATACATAATGGAAGCTTGCACATATATCTATCAAAATAGAAACACTTTAGCTGCTAACAGAGCCTATCATAATCACTCTACTCGGAATGCCCACTTATTATTACCTAGTCAACATCGCACTGCTCTGTTCCAAAGAAGTTTTGAGTTTCAAGGCTGCAAACTTTTTAATAAACTCCTCGACAATATCAGAAATTCTGAAAATGTACATATTTTTAAATCAAGACTGAAGCAACTTCTTCTGTTAAAGAACTGTTACAGTATTGATGACTTTTATTTGTAATCCAATACTATATGCGTGTATAGGAAACAATTATCTATTATTATATTTATGTGGTATACATCTGTATATGTTGTATATATGTGAATATGTATATATATTTATTTTATATTTTTTACACATTTTTTTAATCTACAACTTTGTGACATTATCAATTTCGTATAGTTTTATTTCTTTTCAATATTGTATATTGACGTTTTCCTCTTTTCCATTTGTACTTCTGCTCCTGTGGTTATACAAATCAATCTGAGTAAATAAAGAGATTATTATTATTATTTGAATTTTCGCACAATCCTGCAACGAATCAATTCAATCAATCAATCAATTTATTCATTGTAAATGAAACATTACAACGTCGTTATTTCCTTAGTATTAAAATTAAAATACATATACACAGAGATGCACAGATCAAAATAAAATAAATAAATATATACAAAATTATCATGCACATGTAAACCTACAAGAGATGTAGTACATGTATTATTCATTTATAAAATCTTCTATTGAATCGAAACATTTTTCTATTAGGACATTTTTCAGCCAGATGGAAAATTCATTCGAGTGTTTCTTTTTTGCAAAGTCTGGAATTTTATTATATAATTTTGCGCCCCAATAATCGCATCCTTGCTGTGTTTTCTTCAATCGATGAAGAGGAACTTGCAGTAAATCTTTATTTCTGGTATCATAAGAATGATTGAGTACATTTTTTGCGAACATATCTGGATTTGCGTGAACATATTTTAGACAACTATATATATATGCACTGGGAATGGTGAGGATTCTTTGTTGACGAAAAGCCTCTTTGCAGCTATCTCTATATGCAAGTCCGCATAGAATTCTGATGGCTTTTTTTTGCTGAACAAATATTTTGTTTGATTCAGAACTTGTGCCCCACAAAAGGATTCCGTAAGTTACTATGCTGTGAAAGTTTGAAAAATAGGTTATTTTAGCCGCTTGATGTGTTGAAATTGTTTTCATTCTCCTTATACAATATATTGCTGAATTAAGCTTCTTACTCATTTTGCTTATTTGTACCTTCCAATTTAGTTTTGAGTCCAGATGTATTCCAAGGAATTTTAGTGATTTTTCCTCTGTATTGTTTTTGCTTGAAATCATTAGCCTTTGAGTTTTTTCTTTGTTTAGCAGGAGTATATTTGCCGTAAACCAAATATCTGCTTCGGCTAGAACTTGCTCTGCCTGTTGTCTTATGTCACCTTCATCTTTGCCTTTAACTAGAAAAGTTGTATCATCTGCATATGCACTTGATGCATAAACCTTGATATTTTCGAGAAGATCGTTTGTGTAGATGATAAACAGAATTGGCCCTAAAATAGAACCTTGGGGCACTCCTTAAGTTACCGGAATTGTCTGAGATAGTGAATTTTTCCACCATGTCGATTGGAAACGATTTGACAGGTATGACTTGAGCAGTTTATACGAAATTCCTCTTACTCCATAATATGATAATTTCTCTAACAGTATTTCATGGTCAACAGTATCGAAAGCTCTAAAAATTTTTAGATCATCTCCAAACATCAGTATTTCACAGTGAGTTGAAAAAAAATAGTTTGGTTTAGTTGAAAAAAAAAATGAAAACGCTAATAAATGAAACTTCTGGTCTCAATAACATTATCCACTATATTTATATATTAGCAATGAAATAATTATAATTTAAAATATAGAAAATATACGATACTCCAGACTATATACAAGATTCCCTAAGAAAGCGAATACAGTTTAAAAAGTGGTGATTGCAGTGACTAGACAAAAAACTACGACTGCGTGAGCCTCGGCTTATCAACAAACTCCACACCATACTTGAGGATGGTGTGCGCAGAAACGTAAACCATGGAGCCCCAGAACAGCAAGTACAATAGATTTTCCGTAGAGTACTCCGAAGGGAAGACGGCGGAGGCCACAAACATCGCGATGGCCATCAGAAGAACCGAAGGGAACGTCATGTATCGCCAGCCCTTCTCCACTGTCAGAGGTGAGATAATCTTCCCGTAACCCAGAAACAAGTCTATGGAGTCTTGCCGGTAGCCGTCTGTCAGGTTATTTTATAGTACCTCACGAGAGAGTTGATCCCGTCCCGAATCAATCCCAGCTGTGTGCGCTTTCCTGTCCTAGTGAAGTCAGTTTTGAGAGCTCCAGTTCCGGAGTACTGAATGCTGATGAAATCCGCGTTGTCGGCCCACACGTTCTTGTATAGCATCTCGAACGATGACTGCTCGTCCAACCTCTGATTCGGATGCAGAATATTCAGTTTCTTCAACACCACATCCAAATTTCTGTGGGCGAGCATACTTTGTACCACGTTCGTCCTATCCAGGCAGTCGATGCAGTTCGTTCTGAACACTCCGTCCTGAAGAGAGCTCAAAGAGCCGTCCCGAAGAATCAGGAAGAAGCCCATTTCATCCTGGTCCAGAGCAATTCTGTCGATGAGGATTGAGAGCCTATCCCAGCGCATCTTTCTACACTCGTGGTGGAAATCGAAAGGCTCGTATCTTGCAGAAGCAAACCCTGAATCAGAAACAGATTTATTGTAGATATGTATAGAGAAAGTATGAAAAAGGCATTATAGTGTTCTATTGAATCACACGTTAAAAGGTAAGACCTCGTTAATCCTTAGCTCGCAGAAGTTTCTATTTCTGAGGGTTGTCGTTCGTATGATTTTAGATTGAGAAAACAAAACTTTGTTAAGTCACACATTTATTGAACATTCTGTATATTTGTGATCATTTTTGAAAGATAGCTTTCTACAACTTTTCTCTGTCACATTTTCGTCTATCTTCACTAGGGAAGCAACTGTTATCAAGTTTGCCAATAAATATTTATGATTTAGGCAGTCATAGGCTTTTGGCAGAAATATTTCATTATTTTCAAATGATTGAATAATTTTCTCAGTGGACTGAATTATTGCCGTTTCTACTGATCTTCTACTGAGAAAAATCAAATTTTATCTCATTCATTCCAAAAAACATCAATAATACGTTCTGTTCCCTGATTAGAATTGATGGCAAAAGTATTGAACAGGTCACATCAACGAAGTTTCTAGGTATTACCTTGGACCACAAACTAAGCTGGGAAAACCATATTAACAGCTTATGTAATAAACTGAGTATAAACTGCTTTGTACTAAGGCAATTGATGAATACAGTGTCAATGGACGTGCTGTTATTGGTTTACTATGGTTTGATACAATCAAATATATCCTATGGGTTGATATTTTGGGGAGGCTCAACTCAAATAAAAAAAGTATTTCTACAGCAAAAGAAAATTATTAGATGCATAAAAGGGGTACATCAAAGAATATCATGCAAAGAAATATTTACTAAATTATCTATTTTAACTGTGCCATCATTGTACATATTTCAAACTATTTTAAACGTAAAAAAAACAATTGGAAGTACTACCTACAAATAGTGCTCACCATAACTATAATACAAGAAGTGCAGGGAATTTGCAGCAGCCGTTTTCGAGACTTGCCATTGGTCAATGCTCTCACATATACAAAGGCATCGTATTTTATAATTATTTCAAGAACAAATATGGCAGTGAAAAAAATTTCAATGATTTCAAAACTTTTAAATCTCTTTTAAGTAAGTTCTTGCTGAGAAAAGCATTCTATTCTGTGAAGGAATTTTTAAATGACTGAATATGACCTTTTTTAACAAATTTTAGCATTGAAAGTAGGTTGTGTATGTAGAATAGTCTTATAAATAGGTATATATTCTGATTTTAGTTGACTAGTCTAATGAAGTAGTAACATTTGTGTACCAAATTATTTTGTAACATATTATGTTCTGCTTTTACAGATGATTAAATTCTATTCTATTTCTATTCTATTCATGTTGGAAAGAACTTAACAAGTTGCACTTTTTCATAAATTTCATGACTATTACACATGACCGTCTCAAAAAATTTAGAGAAAGATGATAAAATGCTTATCGGTCAAAAATTCTCAAATAACTCACAATCTCATTTCTTATAGATGGGTGTTATCAAAGCTACTTTGAATTGTTCAGGAAAGATCTCATCTCAAAAGAGTTATTAATTATATAGCAAATAATACTAGCAACATAATCAGTACATAATTTTATCAAACCAACTGGTATTTCGTCATCCTCACAGGTATGTTTGTTTTTTAATTTTCTGTGCCAAATTTTATATTTGATCTTCGGTTACAGTTTCAAGAAACATTGATTGTGAATTATTTGTGAAGTTACAAGTGAATGTGGTTTTATTAAGTTTCTCAAGTAGTTCAGGTATAATGTTAAATAAAAAATCATTGTATTGTTTGGCAGTGTTCCCTTCAAATACTGGGTTTGTAGCTACATCTACGCATTCCACTACATAGAACAAGTCCATTTGAGAAAGGTCCTTACTATAACTGTAAAAATTCATATAATGCAGTGTCTCCACATTTCAAAGAAATCAATACCATGAGTATCTTGAAACGAACTTTGAAGGAATATCTAATTGAAAATCCCTATATTCACTTGACTTACAATGTCTGTGATGTGTAACCTATGAGTTATATATGCAAACTTTTTTATTTTTTGTAAAAGTCACAAATTAACGTACTCTACGTGATGATATATATATATGAATACTGCACATACATTTCATTTTATTTCATTTTCTTGGTAGAAACCTTCTCGTTTCTTTTTCAACAATTAATGGTACTTTTTTTTGTTGCACTGTAAACTCCTTTCACATCCGTGTGTTACTTTAATATAATAATATTCTCAGAAATGTGTTTATAAAATGGTTCCACTGTTTATTTACTTCATTTTCGTTAATGTTATATATATCCAACCAGTATTGTTCTTTTAAGCTTTCAATAAACGTGTTTTTATATTCCCTAGAGAATATTCTCATAAATTTTCTGTTATCACCTTTCAGTGTGATCAGATATTGAACTTCGCAAAATTTGTGGGGTATAGTCACCTTTTAGATGTGTGAAAATATTATCAATACATTTTTCTGACGTTGTCCACCCACATATCCTTGATACAACCTATATTAATAATATTTATCAACGGACTGAGCTTCTCTACAAAATATCTTTACATGTCAACAGTCGTTCGACTAGACAAGTGCAAACGTTTTACGTTTCCTTTCACAGATTCAATTATTCATATAACAGCTTCATTCCCAGAACTCTTCGATTGGCTAACTCTTTAAATAACCCTCAAATCTTTAATATATCACTTTCACGCTTAAAAAACCATATTCTTCATCTAGCCATCTAATACTTGTTGTATTGTGTCTAGTGTTACTTGTCCGTAAGAATTATATTAGTTCATATTGTTACAAATTTATCTTACTTCGAAATTGTATTATTCTTATAATTCACTTTTAATCCACTGTATTGCATCAAGTACTACATAGCACTGTACTACTTATATCTGAAATGGACTTGCCCGTGTATATAAATAAATAAATATTTCATTGTGTGAGATTTTACTGTAACAGGGCTCATACTGTATGATAAATAAATTCGTATCTACCTAAAATACTGATGGTATCCCTGAAGGCCTTCTCAATTCCACCTTCTCTACCAGTCTGATCGATGAGATTCACCAGAACTTGCTTGCCGTATATAGCAGTCATTTCCTCCAAGTGACGTAGACACGCAGCCTGCTGCTCCTGGGGGTCCACATCCAGAAGGGTAGGCGGTGGTTTGTACCGTAAATCCGGGTTCTGATGCCAGAACAGGGGTATGGATCCTCTTATCTGTACGAAGCTAGCGCGGTCGCCTAGGAACTCCACTATCTGCTCTGTTTCTACAAAATTAGCAACGTTCCCATCCCTGTCGATGCCCCTTCGGAACAGCCTTGTCCCTGCGCGTAACACGCTTCGGCGTGAGATGATAGTCCAGCTGAGATTGTGGCCATTGATGACACATTGGTTAATCGAAACGAATCCGTGGAGTAGCGGCAAGCAGAAACGCTTGACGCCCGCGCTCTTGAAGGGTTGCAGCAAATGATTGTTCCAAACGAATCGTTGATCAGCTCGCTCGTACAGAGATTGCTGCCAGAAGTCGGGGCTGATGTCATGCAGGCGCTGGATGGAATGCGTGATGTCATAGTCGTAGCTGAAGTAATGGAAGGGTGTGGAAAGCATCTGTTCCACCATGGAAAGGTAGACGTTGTTGTCGTTCTGCTGCTCAGCATCTGATAAAATAATAACCTTATTAATTATAGTCATGAAGTTTATTGATTTTAAAAGCTCATGAGGTATAAAGTGTCAAATTCAAAATCAAAATATGTTTGACATGCATTTACATGAAAAAAACACATAAATAGATATAAAATGACAAAAAGGGGAACATACAGAGCCTATTAGAATTGATATTCCTCTGCAGAACAAAGTTGTCTAGTGAATAAAAATCATTCGTAAAGTAAAGTTTTCCAACTCTAATCCACAAACCTGGAGATGAAGAAAACATTGAAAACTAACGTCCAGTAAGTGAAATTCCCAAATTTCTGGACTGTTTGATAACTAAAAAACTCACATTCGATTCGAAAAACATACTAAATGAACACCAACACGGCTTCATATCTGTCCGATTCACCAGGTTCACTTGCATTTAGAAATGACTACAAGTTTTGAGGAATTTTACCTAAATGCAACAATGTTCTATTGTAAGGCACTAGCTCGGCTTTGGCTAGTCTCCAGACAGCGTGGCCGGCGATGTACCCCACCAGGTCTCTCTGGAGGGCCACGACTAGGTAGGGTCCTGCCAGTAGATGGATCGTACCCAGCAGTCCACAGAAGTCCCTTCTGCTGCTCGAGGCAGGAATCTGGCCGACATTTCTCTGTATCGTGATTTGCTCCGAAGGTCGGTCGATAATCAAGAGTTCGTCGCTGTTTCTGGGTTCAAGGTAGAATTTCTCGGGTGTAACATATCTGTAATTGAAGGGAGGTTAAAGGTAAGTTTGTGAAGGAAGACGAGTTTTACTTACAGACTCAAGTCATTATAAACGTCCGAAGTGGTCATATTCGTTATTTAATGGAAATTGGAGTGCTAGGTTGTATAATTTCAGCTTTACCATTTAATTCTCGAAAAAAGTCAAATTAATCTAACCCACATCAAAACGTCACGTTGACACAAATGTCAAATGTGACAACTAATACCGCTTTACAGTGTTGCCACCAGGTCAAAATAATTAACGGTACTTAGGCTGGATTCCCATAGCTTAATCCTTAATCATTCTGATTGGTGCAAATGGAGATTTTTCCATCTTTTTTGAAAATTCACCGATATAATTTCGCATGACTATCAGTTCCAATGAACCATTTCGGAAATATATTTAACAATAGCTTAAAGCGACGTAGATCGACATTTTTATTAATTTTTGCGCTTGTTTCGTCATTATTCGATCTCAAGATTTCAAAAACTTTTTGCTCAATGTCCCTTGGTCATTTTGTGTGAAGTATTAGGAGTTATCTTCCATACTTTTCCTAAATTTCAAATTTGTTGTCACATATTTTCAATAACAGCGAATGGTCTCTGAAAAAAAATAAAATTTTAAGGGTTATCCCTCCCCCCTAAACCCAATATGCCTTTGAATGCTATGTATTTTCCGGAGTTTCCATTCCCTCCATTTGCCATTACAGCGTTTTTTGTTTCTGGAAACTGTTTTGGAGTACACTGGAAACATATTCTGCCCAGAATTATCACATTTAAACGCTATATTTTCAGATAAAGGAATATATTATACATTTTTAATGATTATCTGTAGTATTTTAGGTCTATTTACGAAAAATACTCCGGTATAACATAACTGAAGTTTTCCGGTTTTACCGAAACACTTTTCAGTTACCAGACTATTTGCTTATATCTCAACATTTTTTCACTTCATCTTTATTTAACTTACAGAACTGTAAATCTATATACAATGACTGTGGTTTATTCGCTGTTGAATTGCTCTTTCTAAAGGATATCGATTTGCGTTAACTACAAAATTTAGCGATAGATGGCGTGATTTGTTAAATGCAACGCGTTGCTTATTCTTACACAATCTCATTTGATAAAAACTAGTGAAACAACTGTTTTCTTTATCGCTTCTCGGCCCTTGGCTAAGATCAAAGTGTAGTATCTGTTCTTATCAGCTTAATATCTGATACGCCCCGCATGCGGGGCCAGTATATTAAACTTATTTTTGGAAATTGATGGAGGGTTAAGGGGCTTGCTCCACCTCCGTCGCGGGTTGGCCCGGTATTGCAGTACCGCCGGGATCGGCCCATTTAATATAAATTAATCATATTATAGGGTATATATATAGAACTAGATATTATATCGAGGTTAATGTTAATATACGTTCCCTAGGAGGGGGTGAATGAAGCACAGTTAGTTAGTTATTTATGAATACAATTTAAAGTAATATAAAGTACATAACGTCATTGTCTAAGGTAAATCTTTAGACAATGATAACGGAATTCCAATTTTTTTTTATCTCAGACCACTTTTATATATAATCACTTTGCATTTAACTTATTCAAACCATAATAATATAAGTGTTATCACCGTACATCAGTGTTTCCTTCAAACGGTAGTGTTGTGAACATAATTTTACATTTGACTACAAAAAAGTATTGTCTAAAGATTTAGTAGACAATGACAAAAGTATTGACATTGGAAAAATGCCATCTATTGCACAGTAGCCGTACCACAGAATATTTTAAACTGTGACAATGTGTGACAGTGTGACCCTACTGAATCTTTAAATATAGACTGTCTTATATACAAACATTGAATCATTGTCTAAATATCGAATCACAAATCTTTGCCCATTATACGGGGTGTTTCCTAATTTAGTTGAAAAATGTGAGAGCGTTTTCAGGAGCTAATTTTACGAAGAAAAGTTCATAACCTGAAATGCATTGTATCCAAGTGGACTTCTTAAATATGTTTCAAAGTTTTAAACCAAATTATAGATTCAAAAGAGATTTTTCTCCTGAAGTGTTGAAATATATTCACTGTTACAATCACGGTACAAATGAAAGTAATATGTTCAAAAGTGGTTTCACGGGGTTCAAGATTGGACCTATTATTTGGGCGATGTTATCGGTGTCTGAAACAAATCGATTTACTTACTTGAAACAAAAAAGCCTTGTTAAATATTTAACAAATTTCCGAATTGCATGAACTGAACACATTTTAATTCATTGTTTGAATAACATGTAAAACGCGCCAAAATACTTACAGCTGCATTTGTCTATTGTATTCCCATTAACCAATGGTTAACACGTGTTTGCAAAAAAGTGTTTATGTCAACAACAAACTGAGAATAACATGAAAATATGTATTTATAATAATTAACTTCTAGTAATTAATTGATCGATAGTGCCTTCTAAAAGAGTATGTGACATCAGATTGTTTGTCGCGAAAATAGCTGTACCTAATTGATTTTTTTCACACAAATTCAGTTATATATTAGGTTATTTTGTAGGCTTAACAATCAGTTTATTTTTGTGCGTGGTATTCTTTACAAAACATTTCCGAAATCAATATTTTTATTTATTCATTCAAGAAAATGGAATTTATGTACTACGTAAGTTGATAATGTTTATGCGTTCAAAATTTTTCTTCAATACAATTCCATGCAATTGCTTTTTCGCACTCCCGAAGAAGCCATTGGATGGCGAAACACGTGTTGCGTTTTTGTGAAATAGTTCAGTGAAAATCTCACAATGAAGTGTTTTTTGAATCTGTCAACTCATCTTTTATATTTTTCTTTTATTTTTTTCAACCTATTGAAAATGACCATAACAATTTGAAAATATTTATCTGAAGAATAAAAACATTTTCTAACGGGTTGGAACTTGAGATGTTTTTCAAATGAAATTTCATGTTCGATTTCTTGCAATTACATTGTACTAAGTTTACGTGCCTATTTCACAGCTTTTCACGAAACCTCAGTTTTGGAAATCAATATATGCAGATCCTTTTCATGACGACTTCATAAACATGACTTTCATTTTAGTGCAGCTAATTATAATTTTTTCTTTCGTGATAAAGATTCAGAAGTGATGTTGTCATTTTAATTTCGGAAAAAGCGGTGGATAATTCGTTAATGTACAAGATGAACAGTACCGGACCAAAGACAGAACCTTGCAGTACTCCCATATATGGGAATGATTTTATTTTTATTTATATTAATTTTATTTTTCAGGTTTCTAAGACTAACGAATTATGAATGATATTCAACAGCGACAGGTTCTGAAAAATAGTACGTGTGTGAATGTTTTGTTTGTTGTATAACTTTATATTTTTGAGCTCCACTGGAGCATCTATGAACATTATTGAAAAGACGAGCGATTGCATCCAGATTCTCAATTTTTTCACCATCAAGAGCTATGGAAATATTTTTATTTTACAATGGTGTCGTTCAAATCATGTATTACTTTCCAAGAATTTTTCCAGGATTGTCAGAAGTAGACACATAGCTTTAGTATGAAGTTCTTTCTTAATAGTCAATACCAAATTATACCTTTGTTTTAATTTTACATAATTTGGGAAAATTACTTTTCAATCTAGAGAGATCTTTCGATAAAGAACATGATGCTTTGACTTCTTTATCGACCATTTTTTATGTGTGAAAGCTATTTTCCGGGGTTGTTGGCCGTGACGATCTGCAGGTTTTTATGTCTAACGTTTCATCTACTACTGCGGTAGAAATCATCAAAGGCTATGTGTTAACGGTAACAGTGTCTGAGTTGATGCTCGAGTTGTTAACCCATTAATATTCACGTCTGTTCTCAAGAACATCCAAGAGTCCCTAAACTTTTTCGTTTCTCGATTTTTTGGGATTTATAATAACAATTTCTGCCTACTGAATGTCCAGACAAAGTATAGAGAAATTACTCTGTTTGTTTTTTCCAGTCCATCTTCTGCATTACTGCTGCCCTTTCAACCCACAGTCAACCAATTCCCGATGGCTCAAAAACAAACTTAGGTCTTTGGAACACTAGAGGCGTACTTCTTATACCCCTGGAAGCAATCGTATACGAAAAATTGCCAGTCCACAGAGTAACCAAGCGACAAGTTGTGCCTGACATAGGAACTATAGACGATTCTGAAGAGGAAGATGTTTCTGACGCCGAAAACTTTGTCGAGGACCAACCCGTCAGTGATTCTTCTGATGATTCTGGGAGATATTTCTATAGACATTTTCGGCCGGTGCATCCCCTATCTAACTACGCTGATGGTTATGACGAATTTCCCACCACATTTTAATTGCGACCAGAGGGATTCTGGAAAAAACAGCCATACAATCCAAACATCTGATTTTTTCAACTATGAAAGTGTGTGATTTAATTTTAATGTTATATTTATTAATATTAGTAGTCTTTTATTTATATCATTCTAGTCATCTTTCCAAATGTATCAATATATAAAACGGTGAAAGTAAAATACTTCATTTAGTATGAATTTGATTGTTAATTTATTTGTCGAGACTGGGAAGTATCACACCGTTAGATGTACATCTATTTATAACTCAGAACTGTTTATTTGTTAAATATATTATGTAAAGAAAAATTTCACATATTTTTCAACCTTCCTGTGAAATTATATCCAATTAGAACTATTACACACTTATTGTGAATTGAGATATATTTTCTGAACAGAAATGTTTAGGGCAAATAAAAAAATTAGAACGTTTTGAAGAAATTTTGTTTTATAGTGCTACCCTCAATGAGAAATGTGAAAGTATGTCATCCTCGAAAGGTTCGAAAACATAGAACAATATCCCACGTGGTATTTGATCGGGAGTAGTTGTTTTCTGGCATATGCCAAATCCTACCATGAAGACAAGTTCAAAGCCCTTGAAATTTTCTCTGCAGAAGTCTAAAAATTTTAAAATTCCACCTAATAGCTGGTATTAGCCAGGGAAGTAGTGTTTTTCGTAGGCATTTACCGAAACCTACTGTGCAGGTACGCTAGGGGAGATGGAGGTTTCGAAAATTCATTTCGAAATATTCATATTCGTATAATAGGAAACGTTGGTCGGATTTAACAGTATTATAGTAATGTGATTTGATGTTCCCACAGGACGGTGAGATATACCAAAGAGAATAGGCAGCATATATGACCTCCATGTTCACCACATTTGTGTCCCCTTGTTTTCTCAATAGAACAGACAATCTGTATCTTTAGAAGTTGAATGATATAGAGCGAAATTGAAAGCTTCAAAATGATATACTATTCCACTCGTTTGAGTATGAAAGTGATTGCACGAATATATGTTGAATAAACAGCTGGAGTATCAAATATCTTACCAATTTAAACAATTAGTGATAAAAGTGCAGCAGGGCCTCGACTTCAAACCCGAAATTTCGACTTTATTCTATAAATTTCGATTTTAATCTCAAAATTTTGATTTCATAAGTCGGAATCTCCAAAAACAAAAAGATTATGTACTTATCAGCTTATTGTTCCTTAAAAACTGGTTCAACGTATATATAGAAATCCTAACCTCTAAGTCCTAAAAACTTCCAGAATTTTTTCATTGCACCAAATACAGTTCACAGATCATAGTTCTAGACTGTCGTACGGGAGAGACACCCACCATTAGGTTTTGTAGAGGACGCCCTGTACGTCAAGTGTAGCCAAAAATACAAATGGACAAGTACATGACAATGAACACGACAACAGCAACTAATAATTGAATGTGTCAACTGACGTGACAAAATTTCAGGAACTTGTTTACACTCTTCTTTCTGATACGAAGAATGCTGTTTTGTTTGTCGCAACAAATCAAAATATCTAATTGATGAGTAAATTTCGCGGAGGTGGAAAAAGGCCAGAATATGGTATTTCTGGATTTTACTCCGTACATTCATCTGCGCGTGTGATATCTTGTTAATTCAAAAAGTATATAAACATTCTGCATAATCTGGAAAAATCGATATAAATGCCACATTGGGGTTAATTGATTTCAGATCGTTCTACAGTCTATAAAAGGAAGAGTCTACTCACACAGGGTTTACGTTTTCCAACTGCAACTATTTTGAGAGGAAAGAATATGAAATCAACAGTACTGGTGAGTGAGCCGTTTTTCTTTGATGAAAGTAAAAAAAAAGATTGACTCAAACTGAAAATCATTGCTGATATTTTTCATTTTAATGTGTTGTTTTTTGCAAATTGAATTTTCAATGAATGGTTAATAATGGTAACGGTTGTTGGGATAATTAGCCACTGCTTCAATCATTTGACATTGATTTTGTGAAGGTCAAATTCAAAAGTTTGATATTAAATATCAAGTAACAGGAAAATTTCACTATTCATTGATAACATTTTTTTTTCATTTTTGAATGAAAATGGCTAAATATATACTTTTCGTGAAACCTAACACATTAGGTACATACACAAATGCCAATATGGTCACTATCAACCATGACAATATGAAGTGGCATGAGTGACGTAAATGCCAAGACGTGAATCACTTCATTTTTTATCAGTTGTTGGAGTCAATGTTCTCTCTTCAATGACCAGTCTATATTATTACGTCACTGCCAAAATCACAATAAAATAGACTTTTAGACAGTAACAAAAATGCAGATTTTCATACCTTGACTGAACTTATGAACTTGAAATTATAAAATTCTTCAACACTACAAATTCTCTGTAAATATTTTTGGAATCATTCATTCGTTTGAAAAGTTGCAAAATTTTTAGGTTATACTCTTTTGATATATAACAGTACAACTTGCATCTGACAGATACATTTTTGCAACTGGCATAATCATCCAATTAGGAATTTTCATTATTTTAATTATCGAATACAAAATGGAAAATTTACTAAATATAAGTTGCTATGAATGTGAGGATATATTCTAGGAATCACACATTAAAAGGTAAGACCCCGTTAATCCTTGGCTCCCACAAGTTACAACTTCTGAGGGCTGTCGTTCGTAGGGGTTAACGCTGGTTAACGGGAAACAGTTTTAACAGACTGAATGTTTAAATTTGACAGATCGTCAATACAAATGTTCCTTTGTATTGACAGATCGTCAATACAAATGTTCCTTTGTTAAGAATTGTCCAAATAAATTAAGGTCAATGAAAAATTATCATTCAGAATTGTTTTGTTATAAATATAATTATTGAACTGAGAGTTGATAGTTCCGTTATTTGAAAAACTTGTATGTCAGATCATTAACATAGAGTAGCAACAGCTTAGGGCCTAGCATAGACCCCTGTGGCACACCCATTGTTTTTTTCGCCAATTGAATTCACATTAGATAG
This sequence comes from Leptinotarsa decemlineata, assembly GCF_025532065.1. Lineage (NCBI taxonomy): Eukaryota > Metazoa > Arthropoda > Insecta > Coleoptera > Chrysomelidae > Leptinotarsa > Leptinotarsa decemlineata. Next base: position 2,243,474 of record NW_027412668.1, read on the forward strand.
TCTGGCTCTTGGATTCCTGTTACATAATGTTTTAAACTCACCCACAACACATTTGTTTTACAGTAACTCACTATACCTATTATATATTCATTTCTTTTTCAGTTAATCGTTTTGGTATTCATCGTAGTCTACCCCCAAGACATAAGCGGAAGGAATTTGCAACTGAACCACAGAGAACTTCCAAGTTTCAAGAAATCGCCGGTGAACTATGATGTGAGAACCTGGAAAGTTGATCCGGAAGATATTCCTCATATCCGTGTAGCCAGAGCGACAAGACGGAGATTTAACAATGGTTTCGGTTCAAGGTTCCGTATAAATAACAATGATTTACCTTCTAGTGTGAATTATCAAAATAGTTACGACAGATTTCCCACCGTGTTTTGAAGGATTTGTGAATTAAAAACTTTATACTTTGTACTCGATACAGGGACTTTGGAATACTGCCATTCGATGTTATTCCGCTTTAAAACACAGCATAATTAATTTAATTTCTAATTGCAAATAAATAAAGCATTCATATCTTCAACCGTGTGGCTTTCGAAAAATGGTTCAAGTAATTCTTTAACTGGTGATCTTTGACCAAAACTGAAAAAAATATTCATGACAGTTTATTTATTTCTGTTCGAGATGGCCTGTATGAAATCCCGCTGACTGATGATATTTTACATAAATTTGCTCATTTTTTATTAAGTTTTAATGTGATATATTTTAAGTTTTACTTTAGTTTTGTAACCTTGTTATTTGCATTAATATTGTAATATATTTTCATAGTTGCATACTGTTATTTTTGACAAATAAAGAGGTAAAGAGTATAAGAATGAAATGAGAAAGTGTTTCTTCTAGATCCATTCTTTAATTTTTTGACTACCCAACCCAAGAAGAAACTCGCGTATATGCGACCGCAAGTTGCTGGTAATAGCGGTCGTCCAAAAATAGACACAAACGATGAGGAGATTGTAGAATTTGTCGAACTAAACTCAAAAAAACGACTCGTCACCGAAAGACCTTCAAAGTCAATGTTTAATAGGGCCAACATTTCTTCCAAATAATTCAAGTGGTGGAACTTACTTACAGTTCTCACAAAATGTTTTACCAGAATACTTGAATGAGGTAAGGCAAAATATGTGGGGTATTTACAAGATGGAGCTTCAGCATATTTCGATAACAACGTTATGGATTATCTTTTCAGTCTGTATCTTTGACGTTGGATTGGAAGGGGCTCTGAGGCACCTTATTTCTTGACCAGCCAGAAGTCCAGATCTCAACCCTGCTGACTTTTGTTTATGGGGTTTCATGAAAGAGGACGTGTATTCTGTTGAAATAATCGGCCAACAACAACCGAGGCACCGAATCATTGAAAGTGCAAATCGATTTCGTCAGAAGACTGTGACTCGGTTTTTCTTTTGAAAGCAGTGCTGAATGAGCATTCAGAAAAATTGAGGCCATTTTGAACATTTATTTTAGAAATACCACACATTTGTAGATACTTTTTACACCTGCAAATAACATTAATATTCATTTATTATAACTTTATTTTTGTTACTCAAAATTTTTGCCGCATCTCGATAAACATGGCTTATCTGTAGAAACTACGAGTGTTGAACAGCCAACTGAAGAATTTTTGAAAGATAATGAAAAAGAGCCTACATCTCGATAAGAACTTCACCAATCCTCACAAAAATGAGGGTATTATATCAGGTATGGCAGTCGGTCATTCCAAGTGACCACGTTTACCTACCCACTGGTTTGGGTAATTGTCATCCCGCCTCTTTGAAATCAGCTCGTCATAACAAGGAGGTCCCTCATCTTGCTGAAACCTAATATTACTTGAAAACTCATTCAGATTTGATTTTTCAAACCGGCATTCAGGCGAACGTGATCCCTTGGAAGAGCCCACTAGATCTCCTGATATGACGCCTCTAGATGTTTTTGAGGGAGCATGCGACAACTGATGTGTACGATACACAACCGTTATTCATTTCAGACTTTGTGAAGTGAGTTTTGGATATCTTCTTTCTTGAAATTATATTTATAGTTTGTGTGCAGATTCTAAAAATGAATATGAAACTACTAATTACTTGGGAACGGCTAATTCGATTTCCAACAATAAAAGACTATTGGATAGAGTATTGAAATACCTATCAAAGAAAGAGTCATCTGAAGGCCCTCCCTTCTATTAAAAGTAAAAGTACTGAAAGTGATACTTTGTTCCATTCAGAAGTTAAGAAGGGATACGTCATTGAGAAATGCCTTTTAATAGTTAAAAACATTTAATTATAATTACGTTAATACAAATGCTCAAAAATGTCAGTCAAATTAAAACAGATAAGTAGAGATTCAGAGGCGAGAAATACATCCTGTCAATGGTGATGATGTCCGTGCCCTGAACAACAATGGCTGTTTGTCTGAGCTTTGGGAACCACTGTGGGAGGAGCAAGTCTTTTGTTTATTTTGCTCAATATCTCATAATGATAGCTCTCGTCTTCATCATCCACTGGAGATGTCTCGTCCAACTCGTAACTGGAAGAAAATCAATTGTAAATGAAACGTGCTTTCTGAATGTTTGATTCAGAACTCACTTTATAGCCCTGAAAAACCGGGAGTATTGGTTGTTTTTCAGTACCGTCACCATAACTTTCCTCATATTGTTTTTGAAAGCTATCAACTCCAGAACTTGCATCAAGAACTTTCCCAGTCCTTTCCTTTGAACCGGCGATTCTAACTGCAACTCATAGCTGAAATAAATTCAATTTGAAACCGTGGTCGACAAAATTTGAAACTGTTTACATACCAATAAAGTACTTCGATACCATCATCGATATCAAATCGGAAATGGGAGAACCCCAGTAAGTTACCGTCTACTGACTTAGCTATCAGGTACCAAGCTGCCTCATCCGTCAACTCTGATAATTTCTTCTCGTCACTCCACCCCATGAGCATTGTTCATACCTGTCGAACATAGACGATGGTGAACATATGTATTCATTTATACAGAAAGAGCTATATGATTCATGCGCAATTCCAAAAGACAAGACTCCGGCAAACCCTTGTTTGAACTACATAACATTTTGAGTCTTTGGAATTTTCATTTCAGAAACATTCTGTTTAATCAACAAACATAAACTGATATTTATCGGCTACTCCAATAATTATATCCTTCTACACATCTTTTTTCATTTACTTCCTTGGAAATTTCTATTTGTTTTATGTCTAACAATCTATACAAAGAAAGCCAGAAATTCACTCCCTTAACATGGTATGCATTATATGACACTCACTTGAGTTGCATATTTCTCTTAGTAAGATTGAAGGCCCACTGTCTGATATTTTCATCAAGATTCGAGCATCGTTTAACACTAAGTTCTGCTTCGAGACCATTCTTATTGAATTTTGAGAAAACTGGGAACGGTTCCAGTGGATCGACCAATTTATTGGCTTCTGCCACTACACTCATCGCCTGGCTTATCCTGTTTTGTTCTTCCTTCCTCTGAAGACGCTTTTCTTTACTTTTTGCAGTACTTGCAGCGGTTTTTCTCTGAACAAAAAAGGATAATCAACACTGGATAATTATAAAGATTGCTGAACTCACCCCCATTGCGGAACTTCCTTTTTTATTTCCTGAACAACAGCCGGTAGTTTGATAAAAAAGTAATGTGTTTGGTTTAAAAACAAAACGAGTCGTACGCGGTTAATTTTTTTGTTGGTTGCATTCGCAGTGTTGCGTTTTGCCAAAGCACACTCAGGGGTTTTTTAAACGATACGATTTGGAACGTCGACAGTAATTTGGTATATTATTACATTATTTGGGAGTGGAATAAAATTTGAAAAAAATGAAAGACACTTTTGGTCTATTCTGCTTTCTCAATATACTGTCATAAAGCTCATTCAAATTGAAAATATTTTTGGAAGAGATTAGTTTTTGGGAAAGAATGTTCGTATGAAATAGGTTAAGAGTTTATTTTGAATTGAATTCTTCGAAACTTTTACAAAAACAACAAGCTTATTTCCCATTGAATCGTTAATAAGAAAAATATTTCAATTTCAAATTCGAAACAGTCACCTTTCCCAATTTCCCAAGAATGAGGCAACACCATATAGAAAACTTCCTTCTAAAGCCGGTTTCAACTACTGCCAAGTAGTAATAGTTCGATTCCATGAACAAAGCGGAGGATAACAAAGAACTGTTAAGCCATGTATTTATTTACAATCATACAAGAGAACGTATTTTACAATTGATAACCTACTCAAATCTAAGAATAAACTAAAACATATTACAGAAATAATTTAAAAAAAATTGGATATGAAGTTATAAACATTCTACAAATATATATAATGTGTTCAAGATTTGACTTCACTTAACCGAATTGATATGGCAGAATGATAATTCTTCTGAACGTTTTATATGAAACCCCTCAACATTTATCAGTGTGACTTGAGATTTAGTCTGTAAACGATTGAAGCCAGTATGCAACAATTTGTTACTCTGAGGTGCAATATATATTTGTAAGTATTAATCTTCATGGAAGCAGTGAATTAGCGCAGTGATAGTGCGCTTGACTCACGATCGGAAGGTCGTGAATTCGATCCAAACCTCGACAGAATTCATCCAGTAGAAATTTGGATCATTCTGGAACGTTACGTAGTCAACGGGGCTGTGGATTAAATTGAAGCTCCCTAGGTGGCTTGTGGAGTTATTTACATCGTTTACCTGAAAAAATAAAACAATATCCATGGTTTTAGCACAGAATATCGGAACTACAGATATTCTGTGGTTTCAGCATTAAATGTTCTGATTCTTGATGTTCCGTGACAGAAGAAAATCACGTAACTCGCGTCCTTGCCAGTTTCAGAAAATAGGTTATGTTATGACATTACTTTCTAGGTTATACACCTTTTGCTTACTAGAGGCTAGCTGAAACAATATGGGTCAGACATCAGAAATCACTGCTTTTCTGAATATCCACAAAGACCAGCTCATTTCCTCCGGAGTTCCTCAACAGTATTGGCAAACTTTATATCACAAATTGGTGAACCAAACCTTTGACGCAGGGGAAACCTTTCAAATACTCAAACTAGACTATGAAAAACGCGAAGAACACGAGCCCCTGTTTGCCTTGCAAGCCACTAAGTCTATAGAAAAGGCCGATCCCCTCCACATATATCTCATAGACCATGCTTGGACGTATCGTGTGGACCAAGCCAAGCAGCAGCTCTTACAGCATGACAGTCTTCGCCAACGCTTGTGTAACATGTTCGACAAGGATAGCAGCTTGGCCAAGGAGGAATTGGTGGAGGAACTGTTCGATAGTTTGTGGAAGATCAATAATTACTATACCATCAGCAGTGCTGATAACGTAGAAGACAGATTGCCGGTTTGGTATGTTATGGATGAAATAGGTACTGCTGTACTGCACAGTGATCAACCTAACTGTAGAATAGTTCCCTTCATTTACATAAACGACCAGATAACTTACTCGGTTCTATTTCCTGTAGAAGATATTGCAGAGGAAGATATAGTTTACAGAGACTTTGCCGAGGGTGTAGTTGACCAAGATCGTCGCTCCGCCTTGTTGATTCCTTGGGTTCCAAAATCGTTTGAGGATAAAGATGTAACCCCAACAATTCCGACTGAAGAATATTTCCTAGGTGTGTTAGAATAAAAGAAGCTTTAAGTATTCTTGAATATGGAGTCCCATAAGATACAGTATCGAGGCCTTGCTTCTGATGATTTTTAAATTCAGTTGTAGTTCTAACATGGCAAAACTCCTTTTTAGTGAGTAATTATGATCTTACAGCATTAAAAACGACAACAGTTATAAGGTTCGTGACAGGTATGTCTTATAAAATTCATTCTTACAGAGCCCTGAAGAAGAATTCAATTAAATCAAAACTTCGGGAAGAACACAATTGATTTTTTTTAATAATTTGATCCAGTTTCCCAAAACCTTTCTAGAAATGATAATAATAATAGCATTTGTTATGGAAGGGTTCAAAATAATTTACAGGGTTAACTAAGTATGTTTAAAAAAGTAGTAATAGAGGTGCTTGTTACTGAGAAGTTACAGTTTGAGAAATGAGGAATTGAAAGCTTTTGTATGCTTGGAAAAAGACAAGATTAATGACATAAGCCTTGAATGAAATATATAACGTTCACTTTCTTTCTGTATATGAAGGATAGTTTTTTATAGATTGATATTTTAGATATGCTTTCAGGTGGCCATCTAAAAGAAAGTCTACCAGTCTTATCGAAACTGCCAAGCATGGAAGTTCCCCATAATGTCTTGAAAGTTTTCTCCCAGTATAGTTTGGTCAACAAGCATCTCACAAACAACAGGTTCATCTTGGTTAATGACGAGCAGGAGGCTGATATTTTGTGGTACACTGAACACTTCAAAGACTTCGAACGCCTCAGTGAGACACCGGAGAAGTTTGTGAATCAGTTTCCGTTTGAATATGTGATAACTGTCAAAGATCTCTTGTGCATAACGTGTAGAAGGAAGGAGAGTTCAAGCCAGTGGCTACCTGTAACTTACAATCTTCTTACTGAGGTCCCTAACTTCATCAGCTGCTTTCAGCAACGTGAGAAGCTTGGTTTGGACAACGTCTGGATAGTGAAGCCCTACAACCTAGCCAGGGGTTTAGACATACACATAACGAGCAATTTGAATTATATCTGTAGGCTTTTGGGGACAGGACCCAAGATAGTGCAGAAGTACATTACGAAACCCGTGTTGTTTTACAGGCCGGAGTGCGGCGGCAGAGTCAAATTTGACATCAGGTATTTGCTGCTAGTGAAGAGCGTAAAACCTCTGGAAGCTTATGTGTACAGGCATTTTTTCTTGAGATTTGCAAACCGGCCTTTCGAGCTCAACGAGTTTGACGTTTACGAAAAGCATTTCACGGTGATGAACTACACTGACAATGCAGTTTTGAAACATATGAAATGCGAAGACTTCAAAATGGAGTGGACGGGTCAGTACCCCAATCACGACTGGGAGGATGTGGAAAAATCAATTATTCAGATGCTGAAGGAGATTCTGGAATGCGCTACGATGGAGAAGCCCCCATGTGGAATTGCAGAAAGCCCCCAGTCCAGGGCTGTTTACGCTGCGGATATAATGTTAGAGTGGGATGAGGATGGTGATATCCGTCCTAAGATTTTAGAAATAAATTTCACTCCTGACTGCAAGAGGGCTTGCGACTATTATCCCGATTTTTATAATGACATATTTAGGTTGCTGTTTTTGAATGAGGATTCAGGTGCTTTTTTTACATTGTAAAAGCTGTGATAAGTAATTTGCCTTTGATATTGACTGGATCAACTGATTTTTGGAAAATCAACTGCTTTTAATGCTTTTTGAACTTTGTAAGCAAATAAATATTTGACCAATGAACGTTTTTATCTTGAAACCTAGCATCGTTATTATGAACATCTCAGAATTTAATAGAAACGGCTGAGAATTATAAACTAGATAAGCGCAGTCGCTTTATTCTCTGTTCTGATTAGTCTGATAAAGTTTTATATCTGTATGCACCACATGTATAACATTTATAATAATGAATAAATTTCTATTCTATTCTTAGTGTATGGGAATAGGTGTCGCTCTTTTTAGAACAGTGAAAAAAATACCTTGGATAGTGAAATGCGTGTCAAAAAGAGTATTGCAGTTCTTGTGTTTTGGAAAAGTGCTCGTTTTGGACCAATGACAGTGCTCAATATCGAAGCTTGGCTTCGCAAGAAACGGACATAGGGGCGCTTGTTTATCTTGGAAAAGCAAGATTTGATTTTTTTTTCAATAGCGATGCGATGCGATGAGAATTAACAGGAAAAAAATGCTGGGTATTGAATCCTACTGCGCCAATAAATTAATATATTTACATTATTTATAATGATCCTCTTCAACAACTACAAAAATCTGCCCTAACTCATTGTACGTATACGTTCTCTTTAAAAAAATATCTTGTAGTTTGATCCCTGAAATTGTTCTCAAACCTGGTATCAATGGAATGCATTTAAATTCTAAAATTACATGGGAGAGTGGGGGAAGAGGTTCCAATTTTCGCCCAGAGATGTCGCACCAGGCTATTCCTTCCACGTTCTCCAGATATATCATCAGTTCTACAGTACGATCACTGGAAAAAGGTAAAAAATAATGATAAAACGATATGAATCAACACCAAAACCTACCAATTATTGACAAGTTTACACTTGAACGTGAACAAGTCTTCGAGAAGAGCAAAGTTAGGCAATTCTGTAATCGTCATTCTGATGTCTCCATAGTCAGGACTCTGCAAAAACAAGAATAACACTTGAATGTATGAACTGATATGATTCCTTGAGCAAATTAGCTCACCATTCTCTGTAACTGACTGGTCTGCAGTCTGCCTCGTTCTCCGAGGTTGGACCTCCACACAATGTCCAGTTTTCCGATATTAGTAGCCCCACTGAGCAACTTCAAATCGGACGATAACTTTTCGTTTGGTTGGAGACAATACAGAAACTGACAAATGGATTGTGGCTGAAGAATCGTTGTTTTCCCAAAAATACTCTCGCCATTTGAAGTAGAATTCAAAGATGCAACTAAAGAAAATTAAATGTATTTTAAAACCAAACTGAAGCCTGGTCTATACTGCTCAGAACGCACTTTCATACCATTGAACAGATGTGAAGCATCCAGCGCCACTTTTTCCAAGCAAATGGGGCCCGTCGTAATGTTTTGTACCTGGGCTTCCAGATATACGTCATCATTTTCAGCATTATAGAACTTTGTCTTCACATCTAATGGCTTCAAAACCATTATTTTGAAAAATTTCCTGAAAGACATAGGAGCTCCAGTGGGAGATTGATAGGTGACTTCACAAACCAATCTGAAATAAAAAATTATCTAATACAAACTCTAAAAATACATTTTGATAATCATCAAGTCTGTTCTTCTTTTATTATTGCCTCATTGAATTCTTATAATTGACTTTAGTATCTTTAATTTATTGTTTTAATAATTTCCTATACAACTCTGTCTTTATGCAAATAAAGTATTATCATTCATATGTAAAGCGGCTTCGAAGTTATCGGAACAGGTAAAAAATCGAAGACAAAGTTGGAAACCACCCATTTGAATTCTGATTCTGATTGTTCAGGATTCCTACATACTCCCAACAGTAGGAAGTATATTTCATTTTGAGGAGGGAATATAGCACTTAGAGGAACAGAGGAAATTCACCAGCAAATTGAAATTTGCTTGACGTTTGTTACATCTTGATTTGTTCTTTTTTTAAATAAGAAGCAGCGCTCTCTGAAACCATTATCAGTATTCCCGACTTGTTCTATGTCATCATGTATAATCTTAAAGAACCAATAATTCATAATCATTTGCATATGTGATACATACATATGTGTTCCAATTTCCTTAACTTCATGGTGAATGACAACATCAACAGTTTTATCTGGAGGTAGCTGAGTTGTTGGTGGATTGGAGAACAGAGGTAACCTTTGCGAGCTTGTTTGCAAGTCGACCTTCATAAAAAAAGTTCACTTTATAATATCAAAAATGCACTGATATCTACACTTACTTTAACTGTTATATTGTTGACTACATTCTCAGTTTCACTGTACACGCATATGTAGCTGGAAAAAGTTTCACCGAGGTATATGTTGACTGGTGTTTGAGGCAGAAGCAGAAATTGTCCTGTACAGAGCGTTTCGGTACCTTCGACAGAAGTGGGATCCTGCTGCAAAGCATTGTTCAATAGATTTCCTGGCAGGTCTTTACTATCGCAAGTAACTGGAAAAGGACTGGCTAAGGTAGGGCGTGTGAGGCGCATCACTGAAATTATTAAAAGGTGTAGAGGTTTTTCAAACACTTCTAGGTTGTACTACCCTTCAGTGAAAGCAGATGTTCTTCGGTTTCCATTTTAGCAGCCGAAAATCTAGTATATATATAATAAAGTACTCAATATTTCATAACTATGAAGATTGTGCGGTCCAAAACATTTTTAACAAAATATAGGGAAATTAAGGTTACCAGTTGACATTAAAAATGTAAATACTTTTCCACAGAACACCAACTCTGTTATCATGTTCTGTGGTACGTTTCTGTCGACCGATGAGGGCGCTGAAATTTGGAGGAAAATGGCTGCAACTAAAAGTAATAAAATAACGGAATCCGTCAAAAATTGTAGTGATAGTAAATGAGGCGACTGGTAACTTAGTAGGCTAATCTTCAATTCTGGAGAACTACTTCTACAAGGTATCAGTAACAAAAAATGGTTTGTATTCAATCAAATGGCATCAAGACCTAATTTAATGAAATATTTAATACCATTGAACTGCATACATTGCATAGCAAAAGCTTCAGTGGATTTTCATTAGAGATTAATTGAAAACTACACCGTTTAATTTCTATAATCTTCATCAAATCTCAACGTAAATCAAGTTGTCTTCGCCAACAGACTTCCACATACTATATAAAATTTATTAATAACCTGTCAAGATTCAATATAGAGTGAATTTTCATGATCATAACTTTGAAAAAAATATACTGTTCAATTTCGATAATCTTTATTAAATCTCAATGTCTGTTCGAATTGTCTTCTTCAACAAACAGACTTCCACATACAATATATAATTTATCGATAATCTCATAAGATTCAAAATACATTCAACATACATAAGCATAATATAAAAAATCAATCGAAACAATATTATTCCTTTAATTCGTTCATCTTCATAAAAATACTAGAGGTATCAGTTATTAAGGCTGCAAAAAAACTCCGGAAATGATTTTGAGGAATAAAACCTTTGCAAAGAAATAACCGAATACCTCTAGTTGTAAAATTCGTTTAACTAATATTTTGCACCATCAGTTTTTTTCAATATTGCAACAATACCCAGTAACCAAAAAAATGGAAGTGGGGCTGATAACTGTATTCCAAAATTTCAAATTCAAATAAGGTCTTAAAGAGAAATGTTTCAACCGATATCCTGCATTTGAAGAGGGCATGTAAAATTCAATAACTAATGTGCACATAAAATTCCAATGAAAAAAATTCGGAGCCAGAACCTGCTATACTTATTTCAATATTGCCAACAGAAATTTGATTTGATAGTTCTGGGATCCCCCTACCTGCAATTATTTTTTATAACCAAAAGGAGAACTGTATAGGTAATTTCCTGATGATGCCAACTTAGTTGGTGAAACGCGCATCGAGAAGGGTGTTACACTGAGAGGATAAGTGTTTTTGTTGGATGTTCATGTCAGTGTTGCAGAAATGCAACAGATATACTCCCATAACAGTTATACTCCACGTTCTTGATTGTTGAAAGAGAGACGTTTCGGTACTCAACTAGAGTTGAGTACAGCATTCTAGAACTATCGTTACCGATATATAAGGCAGGCTTCCCGTCTTAAGAGGGCAGTTGAGTTCAGAAAGTAAATCGAGCGGTTTAACAAGGAATTCAAATAGTGGACATAAATTAAGCGTCAGTTGCTAAGTGTTGTAAATAAATTAGTTTGTGGTGATAGAAGAGAATTTCTTCTTCTTCTTCTTTTGTCATTTCAATTCAAAGCTAGGCATAGTCAATTGCCTTTATAGTTGGACTGCAACAATAACTTAATAATTCTGAAATGGCTCTCTTTCTGATCAGTTTGAAACGTGAAGCAAAGTTGGAAAGTAGGCCATACCTGATAATACAGTAGATTCAGCCATGTTTCATAAGAATCATCGTTTGAACGTAACTGTTTTTTGACCTGCCCAGCTTCTACTAAGGATTTGGTGCAAGGCAGATATTCATATTGCATCCAACGTTTGAGCACACCGAGAAGTAGAATTTAAGCTTCTGGAATAGACTAAATCCAACAAAAACATTTCCTGCACATCTGAACTGATTTGGATCATCTATTGAAGAGCCAAAATATTTTCTAAAACAATAGAAAATAAAAAAAAATGACTGCATGCACCAAAAGCATGCGTCTCCATCAAGTGACCAAGTCTCTATGAGACAGTACCATTGTAGTGTTGCCAAATGTGAACACTTTCAAATACATTCTATCTGGAATAGGTTTGGCAACACTGAGTCGGATACTGTCATTCTATTTGGTGTTGTACTGTTAGATTGTTAGGCTTATTTTCAAGCTGGTTTTTGTTTATAGTTGTTGTATACTGAATAAAATTGGTGTTTCTGTGAATAGATTTGTTAGAGAAATAGTGGTTTACAAATACTGTATGGTATTTAAAGGGTGTCCCAAATTCAAGAGTGACCATTGGGATCTCGGTTAGTTGAATTGAGGCAAAGTTTCGTAGTTTGGTACACTTCAATAATGATTTTGTTTTATTTTATTTTCATTCAAACAGTAGGTTATGCCAAAGCGACATTGGCCGAATAACTAACGAAAACAAAAAGCGACTATGGACTGAAATAAAAATATCATCGTTCAACTAAAAAATCAATGGTGAATAGTGAAAAACAATCTGAAACATTTTATGGCAAAATATATAACACTCTATTGCAAGAATGAAAAAACTTTTCAATTGAAAAACTTAAATTCAAGGTGAAACGGCCAAGCATTTCACAAAATAAATGATGTTTTTGGTGCAGCTTGGACAATTCAACAATTTAATGAAATGGCACCTATGTAGCTAGTTTTTCTTATATTTTAAATGTGAATTTAAATAATGTGCACATTTTCCGTTTGACGTGTCTAAACATACTATGTTTGTTGCCTTTTCAAATTATGTATTATTGTGAAGACCAATAATTTCCATTTCCAAATTCTATAAAAAAAAGGAACTGCCGTTTTCACATTTAGAAAAGCCCAATAAGTTACAAATTCATAGCAAATTACGCAACTTTGCCCTAATTTAACCGACCTTGTATCTTTTACGGTTTCCGAGATTCCAATGATCACCCTCGAATTTGGAACACCCTGTACTGTATAAGTAGCACTGTGTCTGCTCAAAAAATATAAGGATAATAAATGAATAACCTAGTTGAAAGTAGAGTCACTAATAAAGACCAGTTGGTTTATTTTTGAAGACCATTTAAATGTAGGTGAAATTTGTAATAATTCTTTAACAGAAACCATTTTGACACGACATAAGATTCAAAGGAGTTAGATTGAACTCAGAGTGAGAATTTTACTGCATATAAATTATGTTTTGAAGAAAGGCATATGGTAGAAAAATTACGTAAAATTAAAGACATTGGTAAACAAGTAAAATTACATCGATTCTGTTTTCACTCGTTTGAAAAAATTTGCAGAAATAGCCCTTTTTGTATGTTCTTCAAATGCAGAAACGTTACGAATTGGCGGATTTCAATAATCTCCTGTGGCTATAACTTTGAAAAATCAATAAATAAAAAAAAAATAAATTACAATTTCACGGCAGAAGTAACACTACGAAATCTAAAGTTAATATCAATTGAAACCTTCGAATCTCCACCTTAAAGATACCTTAAAATAAACTTCACAGAAATGGCAAATTTATTTTACTATACTGAAAACTTACTGTGAACAGGGAATCACCCCCCAAGTTACACCCTGTTTCAATTAAAATGCTCGTACCCGGATTCACGCTAACAAAGCGCAAACTCGTGACACACCCCAATGGCGCAACCCCAATCAAACAAACTACCCCTTCTTACTGCCATACATTACCGGTATTCGCGGTTTGATTATTCAAATTCAAATTACTGAATTGCTGCTGGAGATTTTGATTGGCGAAAAAGGGTTCGGGGCTTGATTGAAACCAGGCGTCTGGAACTGCTGTTGGTAGAACTGATTCGCCGCAGGGGCTGCTGTGGGAAAGCAGCGAACTGCTGGCTGTTGCCAAACTGCGCGAGAGGCTGAGTGACATTAGGCAAGAACTGCCCTTGCTGCTGGGCGGGAAACTGCCCCTGCTTGCCCCCACTGCTGCTGGGGCCACTGGGGTGGAATCTGCGTTATGCCGTTCTGCATAGGAAACGTGGCTTGTGGTTGCGGGAAACCGCCGAAACCTTGAAAAGCGTTCTGTGCAGGTTGTTGGTAGGTCGCCTGCGGGAACTGGTTGAAATTATTGGTAGGGGGAGTGTTGGCGTAGAGCGCCAGAATGCTGTCCTTGTCCAGCTTAACTTTTTCCTTTTCAGTGGGCAAGACTTGGTTGAAGAAGCTCTCTTCTTCGTTTTTCGTGAGATCAGGAGTTTCTGTCTTCTCGGGCTGCTTCGCAGCTGTTGGAGGAGCAGAAACGAAGCTGCTGAAGTTGTCTTCGCCATTTTGAAGACCTAGAACACATAAACTTTATTAATTTCATGGTGATACTGAATGGCAGTCCAAATGATACACACAGAAAAAAATAAGAAAGAAACTGTTTGCAGTTCTCAGTTTTCAGGCCGTCGTTGTTGAAATTTCTACTTGAAGTCTTCAGAGGTCTGTGGTATCACTTCCAAGGTCGCGAGTATACCCAATTTTGGAAGCGTATACACAGGCCTTTGAAGATGACAGCCACTCGCGCCGACGAAACGTCAGGAAGAAATTCCAACGAACGGACTAAAAACCCAAAACCACAAAAAGTGGCCACAAAAGCCCAAATCCCCCAAAAAATTCTGAAGTCTGTATTTTGTGAACAGTTTCAACTTTGATATATAAAAAAGGTAACCCTAAAGGGCTCTTATCTGAATTGTTTGTAGGAGTAGTGTCTATAAAAATGACTGATAGATTTCCGATGAATACAATAAGTTGGATAGAATCATATATGACAGATTGAACCGTGGTAGTAAAATGCAATAACTCTAAGATGATCAGGCTGTAAAACTAGATGTACCACAGGGTTCAGTTCTTGAGCCTCTGATATTTCTCCTGTATGTGAATGACCTTCCACGATATTCAAACGATATTCATGTAACAATGTATATGAAAATATCTGATCATACATACAAATTTAAATCTGAGCTGGATAATAATAAGTTTGTTATAGTCGTGTTCCTTGACCTCAAAAGAGCATTTGAGACCATTGATAGGTTTATACTACTAGCCAAATTGAATATATATGGAATTGAGGGCAAAGTGTATAATTGGTTATCTAATTACTTGACCAACAGAAAACAACGGGTAAGAGTTAAAGACATGTTCTCTTGTGAAATTGACAATTAAGTTGGAGTTCCCCAGGGTAGTGTTCTGGGACCCCTTCTATTCATACTATATTTAAACGACATGCCATTGTTTGTCGACTGTGAATTTATGAACTTTTTTGCTGATGATACTCTATTGGCATGTAGCGATGTGAACCTTACGATGGCTATAAAAAAATTTAATAATACTCCAGCAAGTGTCAACAAGTATTTAAAAATTAATAAACTCAAGCTGAATGTGATGAAAACTAAAGCGATGATAATCACCACCAAGTTTAAATACAGCCAAATAGACTCTAAAACTATTAATCTCAACATTGATGATGACAAAATTGAAATAGTGAATTCAACTAAATATCTGGGATTCCAGATAGATAACACTCTATCGTTTGATGAACATTTTGGGTATATTCATAAAAAAATTTCAAAGAAATTATTCTTTTTTTCTAGAATTGCCAATAATCTTTCAACGGAGTCAAGTATCACAGTTTACAAGTCAATTGTTCAGCCACACTTCGACTGTTGTTCCTCTATCCTATATCTATTCAATCAGAATCAATTGTCTCAACTCCAAAAACTTCAGAAACGTGGTATGAGAATCATTTTGAAGTGCCGTAGAGATACTCCTATCACTATTATGCTCAATGTTTTAAATTGGCAATCCATTTCCCAAAGACTGCTATACTTCACAATGATCTTCGTATACAAAATATTGAACAATTTAGGACCATCTTATTTTAATCAGTATATTGTCTTTCATCACGATATTCACCACCACTTCACTCGAAATAATAATAACTTATATATTAACAGAACAAAAAACAAAAATACTATGAACTCATTGTTTTTCAAGGGTTTTGATGGGTTCAACAAATTACCTAATGCAATTAAAAATAGCCCATCTCTGAACATGTTCAAAAATGAAGTGAAGAAATTTGTTTTAAATGTATAAATATGATATGTATTATGTCTTTGTTACCTGTAGCTATAACTTGTATAATTCCATTCATCTAATGTTCGTTATATATTTCAAACAATTATGTAATTTATCTTTCTACATGTTGCATTGAAATTTTTCGAATGTATAAAGTTGCTGCTTTTGTAGTAATGTCTTTTAAAATATTTTATTGAACTTATGTTTGTCATACATTTAAGTCATTTCTATATGTAACACATACCTTTTTTTTATTTCTACCATTCTAGTTGATTTGTATATTATTAGGATATCCTATTTAAATAAAGATCTATCTCTCTCTCTCATAATACAGAACTGCATGTAGCTGAATCAGAAATGGCCATAAAGCAATTTCCTTCTTGGTGTCAGAGAAATGGACGAATTTCAAACACATCAAAATCGGTAATCATCAAATTTTTTCATTAAAAACTTCTGCCTAATGAGCCTTTCATTATTGACACAGATACAAAATTTGTAGGTTCTCTTTTAGAAGAAGGTCTAAAGTGGTACAGATACATTGTAGGTATCTGTTTAAAACTATAGTATATTCCCTTAAGCTGCAGAGTAATAAATCATTTTAAAATTGCTGTTCCATAGATGTACATAACTGAGTTGATTGAAAAGTGAAAATTGTAGTATTCATTTCAAACTTTCAATGTTAATGGAGGATTCGATTTAACAAATCTCAAAAGACTTTTTTTAGTTTTATGTCTGTTGATATTGTGAGAAACCAAAATATGGAACACTCACATATACTATATTGTGTAGCAAACATGTGAATGATATCTGATTCAATTCCATAATGAATGTTTGGGATGCAAACTGAAAATAGGAACAACAGTGTTTGAAAGCCGGAAAACGGTTACACTGAATGCATTTTTAAAATTTCATAACCACTTAGAATTATTACAATATTTATATAGTGAATCGATTTTTTGTTTAATAATAAGTGTATAAATAAACTGAATTTCAGAAAAGTAAATAATTTTAAATAATTGTAATCTCCTGGGAATATCAAAAACCAACATAGTTATCAATGTAAATAAAAACAAAGGGAACTATTATTGCTGTTTCTAATTTATTTATTTATTCAACAATTAATCCTGATAATGTGGACCATTGTCTGTTTACATGTGATAATAATATTTGGCTAATAAATCTTGAACAATGAGGTATTTTACTGCATAATTACCAGAAATTATCAATCTATTTACACCAAATAATGAAACAAAAAAATTATGATTCATATTTATTCATTCCCTACAAAACTTCTAGTCAGGAATATGCTGGCATAAGGAAGTTAATAAAAGTTAATAACAACTTTTAATAATTAGAAAATATGAACACTCAAATAATCTTAATTTGATGATCATCATTGAACTAAAAATGTTTCTTTGATGTTTTTGTGAAATATATGAACTGATTTAGATTTTTTTTGTTTTCAGGCAATTTATTGAAAACTTCTAAACAATCTGATATCGGATTATTCTTTTCTTTGGTAGTATGTATTACATCAAAATTAGTGGAACTTTTTGTAATATGATTAACATATATCCCATATCTCAAAAAGTTATAATAAATCCACAACTCTAAGGTACACCGTTTATTTTTAAGACCTTGCGAAATTAGTGAACAAAGGTTTTTGTAAAACATACTAAAAAACTGTGAATTTTTTATAAAATAAAAATACAAATCTGGATCAAAGATTTTTCACAGAAACCACCATAAAAATATTTAAAGATCAG
This sequence comes from Leptinotarsa decemlineata, assembly GCF_025532065.1. Lineage (NCBI taxonomy): Eukaryota > Metazoa > Arthropoda > Insecta > Coleoptera > Chrysomelidae > Leptinotarsa > Leptinotarsa decemlineata. Next base: position 2,261,277 of record NW_027412668.1, read on the forward strand.
AATATATCAGGGTGGTAAAACAAGAACTTTAAAAATCAATAATAACAAACCTAGAAGATCACTGTCCTTTTTCTCCTTTCTGTTATTTGTCTCCGTATTGCTATTCACTGCCCTTGCTGGTTTAGGACTGGGATTTGTTGGTTTGGGTAACTGCGGAACCTCCACAGCTCCAAGAGATTTTTTTCCACTATTGTCTTTTTCTTCCTTTTCTGTTTCTCAATCTCATCGTCTATTTCTTTCTCCCAGTTGACTTTCGGCAATGCGGGAGGTACCCATTCACGAGCTATGTATTTTTTATGCTCGTATTTGGCTCTGATGAACGATTCTAAGCTGGAATCGCTCTGAGGGCGTCTGAAGTTGTCAGGAAGGTTGGCTTCATATACGGCCCTTGCTCTGAAACCATATACGTTTGTGAAAATAATAACAAAAATGCAGGAAATACTTCAAAGGTCTTTGAAAAGCCATACGGATCACATCTACTTGATTATGTTTATGAACAGATGAGTATACTTGTGTATTGCATAGATATCGAGAGATTTGTAGTAAAACTCCTTGAAGTCATGTTGATCAGGTGTTGCATTTGAACAAAGGAAGAGATTTGTACAAAGACTTTTCAGAAAATGTTTCGAATCCCAATTCAATGCTTATGGTTCTGTAGTTGGTAATGTCAAAATCGTTGGTTCAGAGACAGGTATCAAATATTAGTTAGTGGGGCAGCTAGAATCGTTGTTTTGTCACTACTAAACCTCATTGGTCATAAATAATACACGGGATGTCTCAGGTACATCTTTTCGATACAATAAAATATCACCACTGTGTTGCATTTCTGTAAGTGTGAATTCAATCAATTTTGACATTAGACCTTATATGACGAAATTTCGAATAGATATCGTTACCTTGAGTTTCCCATTTGTTGTAAGGACACCACTTGCTCTGGAGTCCAAGCATCGAGATTGACCGATTTCACCTTCGAAATGTGCACCCCCAAATTCCTGTGTATCCCTGCACAGCGGATGCAGAGAAACACTCCAATATTCCACGAAGCCCATCTGGGACCTATTAATTACAGAACTCATTTCTAGACAACCTTCAAAGTATAAGGAAGATTACAAATTTTATTCCACCAAACATAAATGGAAATAAACACGAACACACTGCATTTCACATACCGCAATGCTAAAAATAGCGAAATTAATTGATACTTTGTTATGCGATATCGCAAAAGAGTGGAATCATAGATAATAAACATGAATATGAATTACCTACCTTTAGAATCACAATCTACACAATACTTGTTGTCTTCATCTCTTAACAAACTATTGAGAACCGACTGGCATTTATCTTGTAGTTGTTTGGCCTTATCTTTTTCTGATTTTGAACTCATTTTTCTGTTTAATTACCTATAAAAACATTAAAAAAAGGTTGGCGAATGACAACTAAGGGGTGGTTGCAACTCACAAAACGTCACGAAGTAAAAACCCAAACGTCAACGTCAACACTACACAAATATTCTCTTCTATTTTTCATCATTTATGACATGGGGTTTTGATGCTTGCAACCAAGATTTTTTCGTAGTATGAAGAGGGGGACTAACAGTGTTTTAAAAAAGCACTATTGAAATTAAATCAATAAGGCGCTGGTGTCTTGAAATACAATTTTTACCACACTTGAAATAATTCACCTGAATTGACATTTGACTACGTTTTTACTATCCTATCCAGGTGCCCAATTTTGGAATTGGGAAACTTCTAGCATGAAATGAATCCAATAAAAATACTTCTACCACACACTATAATCATAAAACTCCATGCGTGTTTTAGGATTTTGCCAGGATTCCTGATTACGCCATATTATTTTTCTATTTTTTTAATAAATATTTCCATTCATACTAGGATACTCCATATTTTGAGTAGTTTGATTCAGAGAGGCAAAATTCAAACTTTCGTTTTTTTTAAAATTGAGGTAGGAGGATTCTTCTACATTCGACAGTGGTAGAGATTCCAATAATATTCTTTTTCGAATCGAACAATTTATTTTGAAATTAACAGATAAAAATGTACAAGAAATTTTTTTGACAATAATAAAATATCACAAAAACATTGCACAATAATGTAATTAGACTAAAAATTGTGTGGTGAATGAGGAATATTCAGCTTGATTGTAGACAAAATTTTGCCACGATCAACAAATGCATCAATCATCTCATCTTATTACCAGTTTTTCATATATCATTCGGTTAATAAAATGTACATGAAAAGTAGCCACAATCACCGAGTGTAATTGAACTACTCTGAATAAATGAATAATTATTTAACGACAGGATTGTTTTTGTTTTCAGAATGATCCCACAGTGGCAAATTTTTAATGAATCGATTTTTCATGCTGAATATGATTTTTATAACAAAATTAGAACAAAATGTATTACAACTTTGGTTCATTTCAAACTTCCACTGCAAATATTACGTATTGAATAACTGGCAATACGATAAAATGATTGTGGATCTTTTAATAAATGTAATTAGAGAGACATTCAAATATTACTATTAAAAACATTGTGAACTGTATTTGACGATTACAGAAATACAACAATCTGAAATACTATCAACAAATCATCAAAAATGGATTGAGATGAGATTTTAATATTTGTAAATGGACGAAATTTACTGTTTATTCAACAATAGGGTGAAAAATATAATAATTTCAACAAGGGTATTCGTTCTTTCATTGTTCATGAGGTCCTATTTGAACTGTTTTTATGAAATTTACATTTATGATTCTTCAAATGGTCAAACAGTTCATTTTCATTCAACGTCGACAGTTTCATAATATGTGACGAATTTAACCGATACATAATGTAGTTATAAGAAGAAAAAGTCGGATAATTCGAATTATTATTGTATATAAATCTCTGAGTGGATAGAACTCAGTATCAATACGTCTGATGACGTATTGTAAAGTGAAACAACCTGTTGCGATGGAAACGAATCATTTTTTGTATTTTCTATCTTTGTATCGTATCTCCCAAAGTAGATTCAGATAAGGAAATTTTACCGTGAATTATATCCAGTTTCAAAGTTATCGCCACTGGAAGTATATATTTTTCATAAACCCTTTACTGTTTCTAAAAATCTCGTATAAGGCAAACGAGACAAGAACATCTTGAATAAATTCAACAATCGAATGGTTTCCTCTCTAGAATATAGAGATTTGCCACGTGGAGAATGTTTCTTGATTATAACAGAATAAATGAACTAGTTGTGTACTTCTATTCCTTATTGATTCGATTAAAATGGTCCTACTTTCAATTCCAAGCACTCTACTACGGCCGTAAATTGAATTGAATGTCTGACGAATACTTTTGTGCAAGATTTTTCACAGAAGCAATTCTGCTAGATATTTTTTATGTGGATGTGAAGGCGATGTGGTGTATAGATACTTGTGATTTTATAGTTTATATTCTGCAAAAAATAGGATTAAAAGTTAAAATTTTCGGTACTTTGGAGGGCTGTATCTTTGAAAATAGGGGGGAGAGCACCGATTTTTTCTTTCGGAATCGTAATCTACTCGCCAAAATATGTAATTGACACACAATTTTTTTCAAAATCGGCAGAGTATCCAGTATCGACGGAGAATCCAGAAAAAACTCTGTATGGGCCCATAACAGAATGATAATACCAGTCGAAATAATCAATAGAAACTAATCCCAAGCCATTATTGTAAATCGCATATCAATGAAACTTTATAGGTATATGCAAACATGGTTCATGTGAAAACTTGCACAAGTAATAAGCCGACTTAGTAAGATATTAATCGAGTTCGTATTCAGAACAGTAATAAATTTCATAATAAGTATGAAAACACTGTATGGCTGACGGCATCATATTCCTGAAGCGGCTAACTGAAATGGAATTATATTTCCATCTCGTCTTTCCACCTTCCAGCCATTTGAAACATTTTGGACGGTCCTTGCTTTTCCGCTTCAACCAATTTTTTGTACTTCGATCTTGAGTCCTTTCTGATACGTTCGAAACATGCTTTTTTCCGAAGCTTAGTTATTATTATTCTTTTTCAATATTTTCTGAATATTTGTATATGAGTCTCATTTCACGTTTTCTCTCTTTCATTGACACCATTTGAATTGGATGGCTGGGGAGGATAATTGACATCATACCTACTTTTGTCTTCAACTATGTCGAAATTCGTGAAAGATACCTGTAAAAAAAACATTCTCCGTAAACACTTCGTTGATGGTCGGTAGTCATCGAGAGTTATTTCGTGAATTATCACACAGAGGAGGGGAACTTGTTTGTGAATACATTTTTCAATCTAGAGGGTCTGTGGAGGGGCATGTGATTTCAAACTTTGATTTTGACTTGCTTCTGATGAAGAACTTTTATCCTAGTATTTTTCGGGCAAGGTTTCTCGCCCATCAAATGAATTTTCCAACAATTATCTTCCAGTTCGAGGTTTTCGTGACACAGCGGGCAACGGTTGCAGCTCTCAGAGAGTTCTGAAATACAGAGAGATTAATAATTGATTCAGTAATCCAGTAAGAACAGGCATATGGTACCTTTGCATTCTCCACGATGCCTTTCATAATTTTCGGTTTTGACTGCTTCGGAACATTGTGAGCACTGTGTGTAACGTTCCCGCTGTTCACATTCAGCGAGCAAATGTTCTGTTAAAGTCGACACTTCTATCACTTGGCTGCAGTTCTTGCACCTCACTAGCATCGGACATGAGCGCCAGTAGTGGGAGTTCATAGAGTTGCTGACGGACAGGATCGATGTTTCTGGGTGGTTGCAAAAAATGCAGTGCCTGTAAATTGAAAAGCCACATTTTCATTGCTCTCATGAGATATTTTTCCGCCAACACATAGAAACTCGATTCGACTTTTAAAAAACACGATCAAAAAATGATGAAAACAATTCGACATTTCAATTGAAAAACTTCAGTATTCAAATATGTATTAGCTTCGATTTCAAAATTATTGGTGAAGTCTGTCATAAAACGTATTTCTTGATAGTTGCAATTTCAAAATAAACCAAATAAAAAAAATCAGAAAATTCATTCAGGCCCCACGTTGGGCGCCAAATTTTTGGCACCATAATTTCTAGAATGTGGGCAAATGATTTATGTTTAGTGTTATATCAGTGATATACCTTAATAGCCTAGACTGGTAGACAGACAGATCTTCATCTAACCACATTATGTTATGAACATTAGTAGCACATCAATTGGATGTCTCACTTTATTTGTCATTTATTAATCTCGATTGAAATCAATACTTACTTTTCGTCTTCGTCTTTTTGCGAATTGTTACTCGGCGTAGAAATACCACTCGCAGAACTGGAGCTCTGCCCGTTGACGCCGTTATTACTATTAGCTTGTATGTTACTTCCGCTCAAGCTTTTCGCCAAGGCGAAACTTCTCTGCTGACTGGATACTTCGAATTGGAAAATGCTGTCAGATACGGGTTTAGGATCGGTAGAAATGTTATCCTTACTTTGTTCGTGTTTCCCGTTATGGTTCTGAACTGGCTCTGGACTGAGGCAGTTCGCATTTGTCGGAGTTATGGCTTCCAGGAGCTTGTTTTTATCCAGTATTTCTTTCTTTCTCTGGAGAAGAACGACTACTTGAGGAAAATTCACTATATGCAATACTGGAGCAGTTTCTTTTCGAATAAAAGTTAATGAATAGGAAGGGAGTCAGAGACCAACCTTTTTAAAACACAGTTCTCTAATAAATAAATCAATCGCATTGGCATTACTGACACATGTTTCTAACGAAATGATTGACTAATGAAGTAGTTTGGTTAAAAAGTTATATATGATTCGGCACGTAAATCATGACTGGAAAAAAATTGACATTTCGTCAAATTAGGTTTGGGTGAAAGTTGATGCAAAAACTCGTGGTAACAATAATATTCAGTACGGTTCAGTGACGGCTCGTGCATTAGAGAACAGGGGAGGCTAAAGTCATAAAGACTATATACACACAGAAAAGCCCGCCAGAGGCGCGAACATTTTCATGTTGTTGCACGCTTTGCTTAATACTAAAGTTAGGGCATGGGCATGACAATGCGTAAAAAGTGCATGAGGAATTTCATTTATTAAACAAATCGTCAGCTGTGCGCCCAGATGAAACATCATGAAAACCCATAAAACTTTTTACCACATTACCATCTTTGACATATCTAAAAACGAATGAAAGTTGTGATATACAAGTAATATAGGTAGTGTCATCAATATCCCATGCAAAAAAAGAAACACTTTCAATCTCCTTGCTTATATTTTCCTTAATAATATATGCCACACTGTCTATAAGCTCATTTTGGATGGTTTTTGAGGTGCCCGAAAAAACGCTACCGTTTAAAAAAGTGCCAAATTGTGAATCATATTTGCCCCATAACATCAAAAGTTCCTTGTTATTGCCGCGATTAATCGAATCTTCGGTTTCATCGTGTCCACGAAAAGCTAATTCTTGGGAACCCAAATAAATCGTAATATCGATAAGTTTTTTTTAAATTCGACCAATTTTCCCTAACCTGATTATTAAAAGAAATTATGGCCTCTTTTGAGCTGTATCTGAAGCTGTTGCTATAATTTGTTTGCTAAACAATTTTAATTTACAAAACGAAAATAGTTTTTCTCGTTTAATGGAGCCGGTTAACCAATCGCATTTATCGTACCAACTAATATTAAATCCTCGATTTTGTCGATTATCTGACGTTTTAATTAAAATCAAATGTGGTTGAGGCCTTCCCAGAGTTTCAATAATGTAAAATTTATTATCATAAGATAAAAACTTAAAATTATTTGTCAGCATTCAATCGACTATATTGTCAAATTTTTTTAATTTCGTCCAACTTATCCATAATAAATGAAAAAAAAACTTACCGAAAAGTGAAAAGCTGAAAACACCTTGAAATTGAAAGAAAACACTTTAAAAAAATACATTAAAAATATTACCAAAAAGCACTGCTATAATACAATACTGCCTGTTTTATACACAAATAACAAATATTATCAAGAAACACTAAAACGATTTACCGAAATATTTTTCAGTCCCGGTCCGTCACAGCATTCCGTCCGAAAAATTACATCAAAAACAAACGCCGTCGTACACTAACGGAGACCAACTGGAGGCTAGCCTCCTCTAACGCTATATTTCTGCAACTGAACTTACAAATCGGGACGTATGTCGCTGATTGGATCGTTCTCGTGGAGCCTGTGTTTTTTTAAAGCGGTCGGAGGCTTGGGGTAGATGGTTTATTCGTTATTCGTTCATGGGCGGTGCGTTTGAGTTTTGTTGATACAGGATACAGTGTGGTACGTACTGAGCACTGAGCACGTACGTAGTGAGCGATAGTGTTTTTTCGGGCATATTATGTATTTATATTGAAAATTAATGGTTAAGTAATGATACCCCATCATTTTTTGAAAAAAATAATCATAATTATTTGTCAATATCTTTTAATTTATTGCGATGAATAGCCTCAAATTTTATGGGGAGGCTAAGCCTCCCTTGCCTCCTCTGACGAGCCGCCGCTGGTACGGTTCTATATAAGTTGTCTAAGTTGCTTCGATTATCAGTGTGAGAATATTTGAGAATAAACGGAACGGAAATGTGCTAATAAATTCCATACAATTGTTATTATCTTTGCCGAAATTGCAACAGTGCCAGCCAAAAAATCTACTTGTTCTACTGGTGGACAACAGTGTGATCAATAAAATTTCTAGTCAAGAGAGACCATGAAGCATGGCACCGACATATTTTTTTGATGTTAATCACTATTTATTTTACGTGTCGACACGTAATCTATAGTATGCTCTAAGTATCATATCAAAATGAAACTTAAGAAAAATTAAACTCTTAATCATCATAAAACTTCTATAGTCACTTCTGATTAGTTTTAACAAATCTAATTATACGTGGGCTGTTCAAAAATGAAGGTGAATGTTCAAATTTCAAATTCGATTAGCGATTTATATGTTGTTCAGTTGTTTCAGCTTTGTTGATGAGTCAAAAATGTTTACAAGTTGTACAAGCAGAAGGTCGAGAAGAAGTAAATGACGACGCTCGCCCTAGACGTCCCAGCACAGCAACAACCGATGAAAATATTGAGAAAATAAAGAAAATTGTTATGGAAAATCGTCTAATCACTATAAAGGAAGTTGCTGAGGATATAGGCATATCGGTTTACTCATATCATGCAATTTTTTCGGAAATTTTGGGTATGAAGCGTGGTGCAGCGAAGTCTGTTCCAAAACTGCATCGTTCAGGAATTGTTGAATGACATAACGGCGTTCCAGATTTGCTTGAATGATCACAACTGGTGACAAATCATGGGTAGGTATATGGTTATGACATCTAAACCAAAGTCCAATCGTCCCTACGAAAGAGCCCAGAAGAGCCAAGACCAAAAAAGCACGCCAAGTTTGATCAAATGTCAAGGTTATGCTCACTGTTTCAACTGTTTGATTTGTTGAGACGTTTCTGCCTCTTTTTTCCTCTTTTTTGGGATCTTTGCCACTTGGCTTTCTTCGCCCGACATAATATCGTCGCTGTCTAGATCGCTGATGCCAGAGTCGGAGTCAATAAGACGATGAATTAGAGGTTTTTTGTTTCTCAAATTCAAGTCCATTCCACTAGTTCGGTACTACTTATTTCATAGTATTCTATAATAGCTGATATTATAGTCAGGCCTGCTTCTTTTGGCTTTTTACGAACTTTCGTAAAACTGAAAATCATTTCTATAACTTGTTCCATCTCGAAAGATAGATGCTACACTTCGAAATTAGCACAACGAAAATTACTCAACTTGTCAACTTGAGCTGTCTGACTAATGGCGTCGCCTAATGGCGACGGGTAGTAGCATCGCCCACTTGTCCAGCTATAACCAGCATACCGAAGGTACTATTTGTTCGATTTCATGTCTATTACTAGCAGTTCTGACGAACAAGTCATCATTATAGTGGCCGCATTATTGAATGTAAAAGAAAATAGTCACAGCAAAGAATGTTAGGGGTCCATCCCATTATAAAAAGAGAGCAAATCTAGAAGAGTATCACCATTTTTCCAACAACCTGAAAAAAGACGAGGATCCATTTTTTCAGTGTTTCCGAATGACTCCAGGCAAATTTTCAGAACTTCTGAATATTCTAAAGCCTGCCTTAACAAGCAACTGAATTTTTCCACATCCGTTTTCATAGGTATCAGATTGACACTGCTGTCAATCTGGTACCTATGACACTGACACTGCTGTCGACTAATAGAGATACAGAAACTTCGCAGGTACGTTTGGACAAGTTGATGACAAAATTCTATTCGTATTTGGACAGGACGGGCCGTGCTGTGCTTTGCCGGACAAATGGGCAACAAGCTTTAGCGTATCGTAGTGCATCAGTTATGCTTGTCACATGGTCGTACGGCCGATAGAGAGTATTATTATGCGCCGCTTGCGAGAAACAATGCGAAGGAAACGTCCGGTATTGTAGAGAAACAATGCATGGCTTTTGCATCACAGTAATGCACCTGCTCACTCGTTTCTTTTTTGTTCCCAAGATTGAAGAGAGCCATGAAAGGATGGCGTTTTGCGACGATTGGGGAGATAAAAACTGAATTACTGAGAGAGCTGAAGTACATACCGAATTGGGCATATCAGAACTCGAGGATTGGAAAAAATGCCGGCACAAATGTATTATATATGAGGGGAGGGGACAAAATAGAGATTGATGAATAAATAAATATTTTTTTTAGAAAAATGAAAACTCACCTTCATTTTTTCAAATTACAAAATTATCAGAAGAAACCAAAAAAAGCAAAATGAATAAATTAATTACCACAAATTTCTTAGAACGGTGAATTTCATTGCAATTCTTCACGTAGTCATTTTCAATGATCTGTAAATGTACATACACAATTTTTATTAAAAAAAAATAAACAATCAACATATAAAAAAGAAGACCTCGACTATACTCAAACTTCAAACCAACAATACTCAAAAAAGCAAAAATACTTCCTAATCCTTACCTGCAAATCGATTCTGTCAAATTCGTGAAACAACTGCCTGTATAGCAAATTTCTTCTTGTGATATCGTCATCGGGTGGTAATTGCTTTCTCACGAGCCTTGGATTTACTTTATATACCAACACTAAAATCCTCTCGGAGACCTTTCTCACCGCTTCGGCAGGATGGTGAAGGCCACTTGAGCCAAATTCCGATAGTATTCGACACGTCAAGCCGCTGAAGAAACAATGTTTGAGTAGCACGAAAGCACAAAACTTTGTAGTCTTACGAGCAGTCTTAATTAAAGCACTCTCTTATAACACATTTTCAAGGCAAACATACATTTCGTTAAATAAATCCAATTGAAATACTCTTCCCACACACCACAATTGTAACACTATTTTCAACTCAAGTTTCACCAAACGATTTCCTAAACGGTAATTTAGCTGATCTACATCAAAATTTGTATATAAGGGTGATGACATATCCCCTTACGAAAACGCCATCTATGTGATCGACAGAGAACTCATAAATGTGTTGTGTTTGAGACTTGTTTTCAACTTATAAAACAAATTTTCGAGAAAATATCCTTCTGATATTTAACTCGGAAATTATTATAATTATTATTATAATTATTATTAATTATAAATAAGGTCATGTCAGATTGAGTTATAAAACGTCTAAATTCTGAGTTTGAAATAGGAATTTCCAAATTACATAATATAAAGTGAGGCTCAGATTACTCTAACAATTGAAAGATATGAAAAGTGTTGATTGACAGATCCGACAAGTGACAAATGACAGGTTTCAATTAACAGATCTGATACCATAGCCATTGATAGCACACCATTGTGTTGGAAAAGTGTTTTTGTTGGATTCAACTACAGCTCTACAAATTACTTTCAGGAAGAACAGCCGTACCTCTGTTTATCCATTGATATTCCGTGATTAATAATGAGTTGTTCGACCATTTCTGCCCTACTCAACGCTAATCTAGGATGAGTGCCGCTACTAACAGGCCTACTTAGATGAACAGGGATGATGTGAAGCTCTCTATAAAAAATCACGACGCGATGATGTACGCCTCTAGGTTGAAAACACACATTCCTTTGCTTACCTGACGTTTTTACAGTCTGCCATCGTGAGGATGGTGTGAACAGCCATTTGATTTATCCTCTGACTCGTATCACCCGACTTTGTGAGTAGTTCAGGGAGTAATTTGTCAACGCTTCTCGCTACCTCAGCAGAAGCGACCCTAAGAACATTTTAGGTTTTGTAGTCTACCTCAGAGTTTGCAGCACAAAAAATGTCGAGTCTATTAAAGACGTCAATTAAATAGGTGTTTCTGATAATATTTCTATCAAAACAACTCACGTTAGGTGAGCTAAACTATATAATATCTGCATCACTCACCTGCCGGGTACGAATTGCACGAAGAATAACCTAATCACCTCATTCGCCAGACTGTACACGGAGAAAACTTTATCGCGCAACGCCCTGTGCAGCAGAAAAATTGCTCCTCTGGCAGTCTTATTTGGCGCATGTATTTTGCTGGCGTCGTACGACAGCAGCTCCTCCTTGAGCTTGTTCAAGCCTTCTTCCTTATCGCAGTAATGCTTTGAGTAGAATTTTTCGACAATGTCGTTCCCAAACACCAAAATGGGCATAGCGGCTTGTTTCTTTTCCCTTTCCGTCAGTTTGGAGGGAATCTTATAGTCGGCATCTAGCTGACATTCTCTTAGAAATTCGTTCGTTTGTGAACTAAACAAAAAAAAACAAGTGATGAATTCATTTGTTTGTCTACTGTAACCGTATTTTGTTACGGCTGATTGAACATGAATGACGATTGAATCAATCAAAGGATTGCATTATGGATGAATACGTTTATTCAGTAATGCGCATTCATTGCATTAAATAAACATAGTACATCACTGATTTCAAATCCTTGGCTGGTTGACTTTGGCAGCTCATGCCATAAATGATCTTCCTTTTATTGGCCGTATTATAGCCTCAGCTGCTAGTGCCATCCAGCCAATGACTGATTTTTTGACATGTTTTTTGACATATATAGCGTTTTCCATTGGTAAAACTGATGTACATCTGGTGTATCTCCGTTCCCCATTTCTTTAAACACTAATGAAGGATAACAATACACGATGTGCTAGTTTTACCAATGAAAAATGCTATTAGTTCCATTAAAATCTAATAATAGTTTCTCTATTGTCGAAGTGAATTTATATAATATACATTTTCATCTTCATATGAATGTCAGTAGTGATATTTATCCACCAAAACCACTAAACATGTGGGTGTACTATGAGAAATACTTCCATTTTATTATTAACCCCACATAGCTAGCTATTCCTAGTGGAAGTATGAATTTCATTTGCACATGCAAACAATGTCAATTTTGTCAAAATTCAAAAATGATTTGAATGTAAGTTGTACAATGATGCTTTTTCCGATGCGCAAGTGGTAGATCACTTCGACCACAGTTGCAGGGAAACGTCAAGTGAAAAAACCTGCAGATCACTGCTAATAAACCCGGACACATCGCATAATTCTTTAGAACCAAATTACTCACTGTCTCAAAGCCGGTAAGGGTTTCTCTTCATACATCTCATACGTCGATTTAACTGTAGCCCCAGCTGATTTGTTTCTTCTCTTGATAGAGCCTCTGGATTGATTATTTGTCGGGCTGCCGGTGCTCGGCGAGCCTGTTTTGGGACTCTGGTGTCTGGCCATGTGCAGAGGAGAGACTTGACTGTGGTTCAACTGATTCGGAGACGAAGCTCTCTTGTCTGAAGAAGTCTTCGGCAGAACAGGAGATAAAAGATTTTTGTTGATGTTGTCGGCACCATCTGAACATTCGTCGTTTTTGGGACATACCTGTAAGAAATGTATATAACAATTTTCAATCGAAGGTGATTCATTAGCAAATGGATACTGAGCTATTAGGTCGTTATAAAGCTTTTGGGGAAAATCTTTGGTATAGGATGAAAATTTCTGAAACAATAACAAATCAAAGTAGTTTAATTTAAGTAAATCTTCAAATCTAACTTTGATTTGCATTAAAAAGGTGTCCAATATTTCATTGTAAATCTGTTTATAATTTTGTCTCAAATCGGGTAAGTCTAAATTGGTTTTTTTTTTTTCGGCGCCGGCGGTTCGAGAGTTAAATCAATTGAAGTCCCAAATTGTGAATCATATTTGCCCCATAACAATAAAAGTTCCTTGTAATTGCCGCGATTAATCGAATCATCGGTTTCATCGTGTCCGCGAAAAGCTAATTCTTGGGAACCCAAATAAATCGTAATATGGATAAGTTTTTTTAAATTCGACCGATTTTCCCTATTCTGATTATTAAAAGAAATTATGGCCTCTTTTTGAGCTGTATCTGAAGCTGTTGCTATAATTTGTTTGCTAAACAATATTAATTTACAAGACGAAAATATATGCTCCTTAGATTTAAAATGTGTTTCTGTAGAACGAGGTAAATTTTTTAAATCGGAGTATCCTATTTTAGACAACGTTTGGTATTCGGTTTGTACGGAAAATAGAACACAGGACCAACAAAAAAGTTTTTGTCGTTTAATGGAGCCGGTTAACCAATCGCATTTATCGTACCAACTAATATTAGAATCCTCGATTTTGTCGACTATCTGACGCTTCATTTGAAAGAAATCAAATTTGGTTAAGGCCTTCCCAGAGTTTCAATAATGTAAAATTTATTATCATAAGATAAAGACTTGAAATTATTTGTCAGCAACCATACGACTATATCATCAGATTTTTCAATTTCGTCCAACATATCCATATTAAATGGAAAAAAACTTACCGAAAAGTGAAACCCTGAAAACACCTTGAAATTGAAAGGAAACACTTTAAAAACACATTAAAAATATTACCATAAAGCACTGCTATAATACAATACTGCCTGTTTTATATACAAATACAAATATTATCAAGAAACACTAAAACGATTTACCGAAATATTTTTCAGTCCCGGTCCGTCCCGGGATCCCGTCCGAATAATTAAATAAAAAACAAACGCAGTCGTACACTAACGGAGATCAAATGGAGGCTAGCCTCCTCTAACGGTATAATTTCTGCAACTAAAATTACAAATCGGGACGTATGTCGCTGGTTGAATCGGTCTCGCGGAGCTTCCAGTCGCCGCTGGTTGGACTACAAACAATTCGCATGAAAAATACCCCAATGGAATAAAAAACAGTTTTCTAATAAAGGTTTGCTAACTTTGCGTTTGCATGAGCTGAGCATTCGGGCTCCTCTCAAAAGCATATTATGATAAATGAGTTCTTACGCCATTACGTTCCATCAATTGTTCAACGCGGATTTCTTCGTAAATTTCGTTCCTAAACTGGTCCATTTGATTTTTCTTGTGCCTAGCCCGTTCATAGTCTTCTATTTCTATAGCGTGTCTCTTCTCTAGCTCGTATTTCCCCAGTTTTTCACCCGCCACTCTCAATTTCCCCATAGCATTCTTAAGTTTTCTTGCATACTCAAAGCGTTCATCTACGAAAACAAGTACTCGAAAAACAAATTCTTATAATTCACAACTTTACTCACTTATCACAGCCAAATGCTTCTTCAACTCCATTTCTTTAATAATCCTAGCGATATCTACGTCTACATACATTAGGAAAGCTAAATCATCGTAAGGCGAAATGTATTCAGGGTTATTCATAATGTCCGATACTTTAGCTTCATCATCTTTCTCAGCTACAGATAACCGTCTACTTTCCAAGTCCATCCCCAGCATATTCACTGCTATAAGGCTCACCTGGAAAAATAACCTTAAAAACTACCCTCGTTTGGGACAGACGAAGATAACACCTGATTGAATTTGTTGTGCGAGTTGAAATGGTTGTGGTGAAGATTCATTTTAACAAATGTCACTTGGTTCTTGGGCACATTAGCGGATTTAAGTTCCCTGCTCTTAAAGTCTGTACTTTCATTCGTAGACAATGTTATGTATCCTAAATATTCCCAATTTATGTTCGTGGCTGATTCGTCTACTGTATTAGAATCTTCGTTACTGAGAAAGAGCTCCACCTTGGCAGCTGAAATTGAGAAAGAGAGATTTTCCAACTCACTTGAAAAGACAACGTTTTTCAAAGAGTTTATAATCTAATAAAACATAAATGCATCAATCAAAATCGTTTACAGAGATGTCTACATCATGCAGCAGAAGTTTATTTCATATACAAACTGAAAATGGGAAAATCCATCTGAAACAACTATTTTCAAATATTTGAACATGGAAATCACTTTTCTCATTTAGTTCATATACTATCCATACATTCGTACTAATATCGTATCCAGGAATGCTACACAATATAATATCTGTATGTGAGAGTATATTGATACGAAATTTCACTTACAATCTTCAGGTGTACTTCGAAGTTTCAGGCGGAAACACTCTTGAAAGACTATTTAACCAATCCTTGCAAAAACTACACTTTTTGTTACAGAAAGAGGCTCATTTGGTCTTATCAGAATGACAGTTTATAAAAAAATCGATTTATTAGTAACCTAGGAATTTCGTTTGATTGAAAATGGAATATTTATTGAATAAGGACAAGTTCTGTTAATGTCACTGATGGAGATGATGAAAAGAGGGGGCCAAGTACCGAACCCTGAGGTAATCCCACAGTAATTTTCATTGGATTTGATATTTCATTATCTAGAATATTTTATTATTATTATCTAGAATGTTTATAGAAAGTATTTTAATGACGTATTTCTTCTCCTCAGAAGTTTCCCAGTTTCCATATATCTCGAATGAGAAATAGAAAGCTAAAAGACTTTATTCCAACTTACGTATCAGGAACTGATGGGCTAGTATTTGTATTTTGTTCAAAATACATCTTTTTTCCAGTTGCAGTATCAATTCTTGTGGGTAGTTGCAGTTCTTTTCAGATTGCCACCCTTTAACTATCGGACCATGTGTATTCAATTCTGTATACCTGTATTTTGGATCTTCACCTACAATTTGCTATGTTTATTCATAATTTCAAATATAATTATCTTCTTTACTTGTTGCTTGAATAACACTGAATTCAACCTTTTTAGGCATTTCGGCTATTGTTGTTTGCTCATTTCATTCCGTTCGACAAAAATTTAATATATTGATTTTTTCTAGAACTGCACATGGGAAAATTAGTTTACTTCACATAATTTAAGAGACGTATTGATTTTTCATTTTAATCGTCTGCGCATTGCGCGAAGTATTTTCATAATTTAAATACTAAAGAGAAATTTTTCAGTTGGTATTATGAATTCAGTGCCGCCAACGTTGTTACGACCGGTATTAACATGAGTTCGGTAACTTCACTTTACTCAAACAAATTAGTAATAAAAGATTATTTTTCGAAAAATCGACGAACACTGATACTTTGAGAGGATTTCTTAAGATATGTCGCATGACGACTACCACGTTGTAACTAACGTGTGCCGTGAAAAGTTATGCTTTTGATTTGGTTTTTTCAAGTGATGATGACTCCAGATTACCTTCCACTCTGTTACCGCATATCAAACAGCAACATTTCACAACTTAATATAGGTACGACGACAGTTCACTGAATTTAAGAACATTTTCACTCGGTTTCTAGCAAAAATATTATATTTGGAAGGTTGTGTCACCACTGATGCGTCGACATTTGAAATACATTTTCTGAAAATTGGTTTGAAATTGAAGTTTCGTTCTAAATGAGCGTTTATAACCCAAACAAAAAGCACTGTATTGGTGGCGATCTTACCTGGGCTCAACAGTACAGTCATCCTCTTGCTATTTCCTCCCTTGGGGAAGAATGTTTTTGTATACATTGTAAACAGATTTCACCAGTGTTATCAGAAAAATAGGAAATAGAGATTTTGATTTGGTGGCGATGTCACCACAATTATTCTAAAGTCTGCCACGAGGTGGCAGTGCAAAACCCTAGGAAAGCGAAGAAGATGTCTAAATGACATTTTGATTCAATATTTCCACCTGATTTTACGTTTATTTCAACCATATCTCTTGTAAAAGTATTGTTGACGGAAATAATGCGATGTTTAGAAGATGATTCATATTTATTCAAGTGTACATTACAAACGGGGCGGCTATTCTCGAATCGCACGAAAGATTCGCAGAATTGTGAGTGATTCAAAAATAGGGACCTAGTACAAACACAAATAAATCTGCCAATGAACGATATATTGAGATCCCATGTTTCAAACTCTAAAAATGTTTTACTTGTAGATTTTGACCGTTACTTTGAGCAACTTATTTTTGATTTCAATTCAGTTACTTTCCACTTATACTATTGACATTCATTTTGTATTTTCAGCAGCCCAATGATCAAATAACACTTTAAGCTTCAAAAACTAACACTGTGTGGAACCAACATTGATTTGTTTGTGTCGATGAAAACTATCAAGTTCATCAAAAAAAACAAGTACAGGGTTTTTAATAAATTTATTTATAAAGTATTCAACATCTATACATATTAAAATACTCTACCTCCTACTTACAATATAACTTCATAACTCATACTGAGAAGTCATCACTCCTGCATGCCCTCCATTAAAGGCGCCTTCATATAATTATGAATTAAATAAAATCATTATGAATAAAAAATAATTACAAAAAATACCTGGCACTTCGATAGATTGAATAATCTGAGCAAAATCCCAATTTGCTTAAATGTATGTAACCAAAATGATTCAAAATAACAATATGTCATAAATAACTGCTCCCAAATTCCCTCCTTACATAGAATCGTCCTGACTGGGACTGGTAGGAGAGTAACTGGGTGACGAAGGGGAATATCTCGGAGGCTGAGGAGAGTAAGCCGGAGAGGCGGGAGAATAACTGGGACTCGTCGGCGTGTAGGTAGGAGAGGTGGGGGAATATTTAGTGCTGTGCGGCGAATACTGAGGAGAAGTAGGAGAATAACTAGGAGAGCTCGGCGAGTAATTCGGAGAAGACGGTGAATACCTCGAGCTTGCAGCGGGAGTGTGCTGTGGGCTCGAAGGAGAATAACTCGGCGAAGTGGGGGAATAACTGGGAGACGTGGGAGAGTACTGAGGACTGCCTCCCGAGAACGACGGAGAAGTGGGCGAATAACTCGGTGACGTAGGCGAATACTTCGGAGACGAGGGGGAATAACTCGGGGAAGCAGGAGAATATTGCGGAGACGTAAGAGAGTAACT
The DNA here is from genome assembly GCF_025532065.1 of Leptinotarsa decemlineata. Lineage (NCBI taxonomy): Eukaryota > Metazoa > Arthropoda > Insecta > Coleoptera > Chrysomelidae > Leptinotarsa > Leptinotarsa decemlineata. The sequence continues at coordinate 2,279,506 of NW_027412668.1, forward strand.
GGGAGACGTGGGAGAATAGCTGGGAGAAGCGGGAGTGTATCTCGGAGAAGACGGCGAGTAACTCGGCGACGTCGGAGAGTAACTGGGTGAGGTGGGACTGTAATTAGGAGAAGTGGGAGAGTAGCTAGGAGAGGTGGGACTGTAATTCGGCGAGGCGGGAGAGTAACTCGGCGAAGTGGGAGAGTAACTGGGGGAAGTAGGGGAATAACTCGGAGAGGTGGGAGAGTAACTTGGAGAAGTTGGACTGTAGCTAGGCGACGTAGGGCTGTAACTTGGGGAAGTGGGAGAGTAACTCGGAGAAGTAGGGGAATAACTCGGTGAAGTCGGAGAGTAACTTGGAGAAGTGGGGCTGTAACTGGGAGACGTCGGCGAGTAACTTGGAGACGTTGGAGAATAGCTGGGACTGGTCGGGCTGTAATTGGGACTAGTTGGAGAATAGCCTGGCGAGCTTGGAGAATAACCAGGCGATGTAGGAGTCATAGATGGTGATGTCGGCTGGAATGCAGGACTCGACGGGCTGTAGGAAGGTGACTGTCCGTGTGGTGATGCCATGTAGGGAGACATCGCTGGAGATTGTCCTCCTGGTGACCAGCCACCGTAGCCGGGAGACATTCCAGAAGCGTCTGAAGCCGCAGAAGGAGAAAAGCCAGCGCTGGGCGTCATGCCTGGCAAATCTGGAAAAAACATAAAGAAATTGAAAATAAAAGTTATTCCTATAGTAGGTAGTTGGTGCAAAATTCGAGTGTATGTCCCACTAAATCGAAAAATATTGATTTATCACTTATTTATAAAGGTATCAACAGATTTTAATATAGACTAATCCAAATGATCATCATTAAACTAAAGATTACATAAGTCAATAACAGAAGAGGGCCCAAAACAGAACCTCACGTAAACAAAAAAAAAAGTTGACTCACTTTGAGGCGACCAAACGCTGCCTGCGTATGGAGTAGCGCCCTGGTTCCAAGGCGTCAGCGGCACCGCAGGGCTCATACTACTACTTGGTGTTGGTACTGCGAAGAAGTTCGAAGACATGATGTCAGTTCCGTGAGCCTGAGGGATCGGCATGCCCATTTTACACTTCTCCGCGTCGAGCAGCAAATCAAAACAGCCTGTGCCCATCCTGGGCAGCTGGCCGAGGATAATATTCTCGGAGACACCTCTCATTGGGTCGACTTCGGCGTGACTAGCCGCGTCCAATAGCACGTCGACTGTTTCTTCGAAGGAGCATCTCATCAGAGCTCCGGTGTCTTGTCTGTTGATACCGTGACGGGTGATGGCCATCAAGTGACCCTTGGCTGTCATGACGTCGCAAAGCAACGCGAGATGGCGATAGTTTACATACAGACCGTAGAACTGCAGGACGGCGTTCATTTCTTTCTCAACCGATTTACGAACAGCCTCTATTCCGAGCACCTAAAAGTAAAATAAAAGTCGCTAGTCAAATACAAAACAGGCTAATGCGGATGACATATATTGATGTTTTTCAACATTTGAATGAATGAATGTATACAACAAACTAACTCACCTGGAATATCTCGCAAATATCGTTGGAGAATGTTCTCACAGGGTCGACATCTCTTTCTGACAGTACTTTCATCATGCTCGTACCGTCTGTTTCCAGCAACCACTCAGCGATGGCTTTGAACTCTCCCGTCTCGGTAATAACTATCCTCTTTTTTGAGTCGGTTTGCGGCAAGTGCATGTACACTTTGGAGATGGCCTCGATACCTTGCAAAGTCATGTCACTCAACATGTTAGCTTCTATACACCTCAGGAACATGTCGTCTTCCATTTTGTCGACGTCTTCGTCTCCACCTGCGCGAACAATTCAGAAGATAAAAAGGGCTGACACAAAAAAACAACCACGCATATGGATTTCAAATGTAAACCCAAAATCTGACTTACCTTCTCCACCGAACTTGCCATCGTCACTGTTCATTATCCTGATACGAAGTACCAGTTTTTCGGCATTGTCATCATTGAAAATACAATTCAAATCATCTCCGAAACCAGCGTTGATCTTTTCTGCAATTTGTTCCATAGTCAGTTTTTTGTCCGTCATACGCTTTCTATCGAGCTCGATACGTAGCAACCAGGGAGATATTCTCGTTGGGTCAAAGTCAGGCATTTCATAGTAAACATTTACGAATTCTTGATCTTCAGTTATGACAGTGTTTTGTGGATCAGGATCATAGTAAATGGCTGTGTTCGCTGTAACTTTTCGCAGAGTTGTGTGTTCCAATCTATAGAAATACAGGAAATTAAAAAAAAAACAGGCTAATGCTACAATTATTATAAGATTGGAAATATTTTAGACATTTTTCATCATCAACCCGCTTTTGACCTTGAAATAAGTTTGAGAGCCAAATATTATACTGAAGAGATGATAATAAGGAAGGAAATTGCGACTTATTAAAATGGCTGGTCCAAACTTTCGGCAGTCAGCGGGAAGGGTTGACAAACACCCAAACATTTGGCGATCGCTTGGTTTATCACCCCGTATTTTCATTTGGTATATAAGGCATGTTAAACATATGCCAAAAGTTTGGTACTAGTTTGTCTCTATCACAGATTTGCTGAATACACGGTTTGCCAAATTTGTGACAGACATTCGAAGTTAAAACGACGTCAAAATGTCAAACATGTTACTTTTGCCATACAATGTACTCTTATCTTCACTCTATTGTGGCATCTATCAGAAAATTTTGTATGACAAAATTCAAAAAAAAAAAAAAAAAAAAAAAAAAAAAAAAAAAAAAAAAAAAATGTGTCGACACTCACCTGCACAATACGTTCTTGGCCTTCTCCGCATCCCTGGCAGCGGCACCGGTAAGAAACACCGTAAGAGACGGAGCTTTTGGCTTCTTCGATATGTTAATAATTTCCTTCAACCTGGGCACACCAAGCGTTACGTTCTTGGAAGACACTCCGGCGAAATGGAAAGTGTTCAGCGTCATCTGAGTGGCGGGCTCTCCCAAAGACTGAGCGGCCAAAGCCCCTACCATTTCTCCGGGATTTGCCTGAGCCTGCTGGAAGCGTGTTTCGATTTCTCCAATCAACCACTCGAAAGCTTCGGTGCTCAATCTGAACTGTTCGGAGACAGATTTAGCGCATAGCGTAGATCGCACCAAGCACTGGAAGAGGAGAGTAGCGTTCTCGTTGGCTTGTTTCGAGAGGCGATCCTCTCCTGCTACGATGACGCACTTCTTGAGGAGTTCCCGGACGCCGTTGATGACGCGCAGCGGAGATAAGTCTGTTGGAGCTCTCTTGTTGATGTGGAAGATCTTCTGGACATTCCAGATCATTCGTTGCAGGTTGCACGGCAGTACTACTTTAGATTCTCCACTAGGGAAAATCTGCCTAAGGGCTTCTCTGTCCTTCTGGAGTTGCTCCCACTCCCGCTCGAGCTCGGAGATGACCTCGCCGGACCCCATGAGCTGTTTGATGACATCTTCAGTGAACACCCTCCTCAGATACCGTTCGTTGCTAGGGTCGAATCTAAACTTTCTCTCGAAGGCTTTGTTGCTCAATTTAACCGTCGGCAGCGTCTGAAACTCTACCATCTCCCCGCACAAGCCATCTTCTCCGTACCTCAACTGAATTAGCTGTCCCACCGAATTTCTAACGGTACCGTCATAGTGTACCATGACGCTCTCCATAGCCTTTATGAGACGACGCTGAATATAACCAGTTTCGGCAGTCTTTACAGCGGTATCGATGAGACCTTCTCGACCTCCCATAGCATGGAAATAAAACTCGGACGGGGTTAGACCGGCGAGGTACGAATTTTCTACGAAGCCTCTAGACTCGGGACCGTAATCGTCTTTTATGAAATGCGGCAACGTGCGCTTGCGGAAACCGAATGGTATACGTTTACCTTCAACGTTCTGTTGACCCACGCAAGCGATAACCTGGAAGAGTGTTTGGAGTTTTTAGCCTACATTCATAAAGGAACCAATCTTAGTGTTATTTTATTACATAGTTCCAAACAAAGTTCAAAGTAAATTGGTCCCACGTTGGGCGGCAAATATCTCGTCAAAAAAACTTACCTGGGAAATATTAATGTTAGATCCTTTGGAACCAGAAACGACCATAGCCTTCAAATTGTTGTACTCTGTAAGAGATTTCTTAGCGGAACCACCAGTTTTGTCACGAGCGTCATTCAGAATCCTGTTTACCTGATTCTCGAAAGTCTGACGCAACGTATTACCTGGCGTCGGCTCGAGCTCCATGTTGTGAGCCTTCTGTATAACCTCTATTACGTCCTCTTTGGCCTTTTTGATGGCTTTCTGAATCTCCGTGTAAGTCTGAGGATCGGCAATGGTGTCTCCGATACCGATGCTGTGACCTGGATAGGAAAACAATTTGAATGAAAATCCCTTCACAAAATAGTAAAAATATCTGCGAACAAACGAAAACTAGACTGCTAACGGCTGATCACAGTTCAACTTACCATCGAGTAACAACCAGTTGTTGATTACGGTCTGAATATTACCGTAAAACCTTCCGCATACCTCGTGACCCAATTCCAACATACAAATATGAAGCAAAGATCCTGTAAAAACCCAAAAATTGAATCTTACTGAGCAATTTCATATTTGACATAAACCCACCTGCTGAAGTACCCAGAGTCTTCTTGCACAAGATCCCCATGACAAGCTCCCCGTGCTCCACCATGACTTTGGTGTCTCCGGGCGATATCCATTTATATGGTCCGTCGTCTTCTTCATCAGGATGTGTCGAATGTGTTCTGATCATGTTGACGTTTCCGGGAATGATAAGAGAAAATATCTGTTTGCCGGTCCACAGCGGCTTCGGCTTCAAGATGGCCGGCCGAGGCATTTTACCGTCCCAAATCGGCAAGAACATGAGCAAGTTCATCATTTGTTCTTTCTCAATGAAAACGTCGCGTTTTGTCATTTTCCGGACGGCCGTCAGCGTGTCCTGTACGATACCCATGACGGGTTTGTTCGCTTGTGGGGTGATGATCTGACGGGGGGTGATGTGCAAGTTTTCCACCTGGAATTTTGAAAAATTTGTGAGAGTGGAAACGAGTCAAAGTAACTGTAAGTCTGTAGAGTAAGATATTCCACGCTGAACTACACCCTATAATCAAACTCAGTTTGAATGAAGGACGGACATATTTTGTGAGTCAGTCAATATCTTCAGTTTTTTGTCATTATAATAGGGGAGCCCAAGCGGGGATATCGGGATTTACTGAAGCGCGGCAGATTAATATACAGGGGGATACCTTGTACCGGTTGAGTACCTCCACCAAATATGAGCCCCATATATAAGGCCGCCTGTGAGGGATAAAGGATCAGATTAGTAAAAAAAAATTGATCATCAGAAATTCTCGAGCGAGTCAGATTAAGGTAGGGCGAGTTAATTACCTGCTAAAAAGTGTATATTCCAGTAATCTGACAATTTGAGAGTGACGTAAAGAAAGGGGAGGGCAGCAAAGTTGTAAAAAAATAACATCATTTCGACATTCTCGAGCGTAGCAAATTTTTTTTTATTTTGAAGGAAATAATTCAAGGATAACGAAAAATATATAATCTGACGATTTCCGCAAGCCGAAATAAGAAAAATTCGTCGATAAAGTTTAATACGTGCACCTGTGTGATACCTATATTTCCCTCTCCGAGTTTCTATTCCTCTATTTTCTATTCACTTTTTCTCTATTACTCTCTCGCTCCGTCCCCACTCTGAATTATGTTGCCATGACGCCATCACAGCTGATCTCAGAGACTCGTTCGTGATAAAGATTAATTAATCAATTAATTGATTGATGTAGCCGTTACTACGTGGTAGGAAATCATAATGAAGAAAAGAAAAATTAAACTTTCTGTTTTTATCACTTTTATTTGTAACTAACGTTTCGTCTTATAAGGACATTTTCAAACTTATACAATATATAAGGACATTTTCAAACTTTTACAATATATAAGTTTGAAAATGTCCTTATAGGACGAAACTGCAGTAACGTTAGTTAAAAATAAAAGTGGTTAAAAACATAGAAAGTTTCATTTCTCTTTTCTTCATCAAGTAATCAATTTCAATTAATAAAGTTCAATGAATTGAAAAAAAAAATTGTTTGTGTCAGATTAAGCGAATCTCTCTAGATAATCGTCAGATTATGAGACAGCAAGCCTAAAACATAAAGATGAACCATATATATCTTAATCTGACGCGCTTGAGTATTTCAAATGGCGAATTTTTTATGCATATTATAATAATGGCCGCGAGTTTGCGTCAGATCGAAATCGTCAGATTATTGAATGAGAGCTTTTTTTGTTGCACTTACACGCGCTCGATAAAATTTTTTTCTTTTCACTTTTAACCCTTACGTACAACCACCCACATCATGCAAACGATCAGATTAACCTACCAACATTATTAAAATACGTAGGACATTTATGCTATCAATATCTGACGCGCTCGAGTATGTCCATGCAACAGTATTTTTTTACATATTTAAAAATCTGTACCCACTTCCTCCACCGATGAAAAGGTATATATTATATAATGTTTTTTTTCTTATCATCTAAGCTTTGCAACCTAATATGTCTCAATGATGCTCGGGTAATTCCCCATTTTGCATCGGGGGCTCCCCTGCTATTACACATCATTTCAAAATAGCCAAAATAATAAGGTTCGATTACTTTTTAATTGTATTAAATTAAAATGGCCGGAACTATGTCCATGTTGTGAAAGCTATTTTCTGTTTTTCTTGCCGTGGTCTACAGGCTTTCATGTCCGACGTTTCGTCTAATACTGCGGTAGACATTGTGAAAGGCGATGTGGTAAAGGCCGGAGTGCCCAAGTTGTTGTTAACGTTGTTCCAAACGCAGTAACTACAATTCCAGAGGGCGTGGCTTGTTTTTTTTAAATTGGATTACCTGACCTTGGTTCTGTGCCTCCAAGGATAGGTAGCCAGATTTTGTTGATGTTCATTGCCTCTACTTTTCTATTGAAATTATCCCATATTTCATGTTTTCGACAATTATCCATAAACAGAACTCTAAGTTTCATACATTTTGAACGAGATTCAACAAATATGATGTATCTTGGATATAGAACTAGTTTTGAAAAACAAAAATATCGATAAACAGACTCGAAAATTTTACCATGCACTAATCGTTCCAAGTTTTCAAAATCATCTGGGCTAAACAATACAGCCGATAAAATTTGGACCTGTTACCGCATAGTAATACTACTTACAGGATTTGCTCTTATTCATTCAAGTGGGTTTTATTCGCAGATAATTTGTGAACTTTTAATATCAATCGAACAGATGCCGTGAACCTGCAAACCGAATGCTAGTCAGGACACCAGCTCCAAATAATGATCCTAAAAAGAACCTCAAAGGACAAAAAAAGTGAGACATACCTCAGCTCTCGTCTCCATACTCTGCGGTACGTGGAGGTTCATTTCATCGCCGTCAAAATCGGCGTTGTAAGGGGAGGTACACGATAAGTTCATCCGAAACGTCGACCAGGGCAACACCTTCACCCTGTGACCCATCATACTCATCTTGTGGAGAGTTGGCTGTCGATTGAAAATGACCAGATCACCATCTCGAATATGTCTCTCCACTCTGAAAGAAAAAGGTTAGGATTAGTACCGCACTAGGTAAAAAGAACTCGCCAAAAGATAGATAAACTTACTTATATCCGCACTGAAGATGTAAATCTGACGGCTTGGGATGAAACCTCAGATCGATTCTTTCGCCATTGTCTCTGATAATGTATTTTGCTCCTGGGTACTGCGAATTACCCCTCTGTACCAACTCCAACATTCTAAAAAGAAAGACATTCTAAATCATCTGGAACTTAGTTATCACATGGTTTTTTACTTACTTGTCGAAATTGAAGGGGGTCACAATTTCTGGAAAGGTCATGTTTTGAGCAATGCTTCTCGGAACTCCTACTTGATCGATACGTAGGTTAGGATCAGGCGTGATTACGGTACGAGCGGAGAAATCCACACGCTTACCCATAAGGTTACCTCTGATCCTGCCTTCTTTACCTTTCAGTCTTGATTTGATTGCTTTCAGAGGTTACACCCGACTTCTGCATGGCTCTAAAATATGAATGATAGCAACGTTCATGAAAAATTTTGAGGGATTCGTTAGGTTTTTGTTGTATTTCTTGATACAATATGTAATAAATCTTAATAATCGCCGGATCTATTAGAATATGTGTACAAATTAGTACAGAAAATAAACGGAACCTTAACTGGAAATATTTACATTTGGAACAACAGCAATGAATCATTATAAGTGTCATCAATTTAACACATACATTTATATATAGAACCATTTTATTTTGAATTTGGAAAATGAATATGAAACAATTGACTTTTGTGTGCTGATTAGCGAAAGTTCTTGTTCTGATGATAGTTTGCACTTGGTAGATCGAAAAGAGATAGCATTGGCAATTAAGTTTTGAGAGGAAATTGATGATGATGACAACTATCGCTTGTCAGTTGAACGTTATTTACTATAAAATCTTTTCATACTGAAAAAATAAAAGTTAATGTGCTATTGATAAGTTCAAAGTCAACGAAAAACTCAGTGCATGCTCCATTATCTTAAGGTGAGAATTCATCCGATACTTGGGGTTTTTAGCTGAAGGTCCGGCGATGACATTATTAGGCCTACAAGACCGTGCCTGATGACAACGTAAGCTATCTACCTGAGTAAAACTTCTATCATACCTATTACAACAATACATTATGATTCTACGTATAGATTGAAAATTCGACACTGAATTTGTAGCTGGAGATTTCTCAATTGAATGAGTTAAGAATGGTGGGGGATCATTAATGATGATCAAGGTTGAATAGCCTTCAAAATTACGTTCTCATGACGTAGTTCAAGGTTATTCAAGGTCAGAGCTAAAACAATCTGAAAGTGGTAGAGTCAATGTCGTTTCAACATGGTGGGGGAGGACTTCGAAGCGGTATAAATCAACTACTCATTTTTTTGTACGTGGATTTGTGTTTTAACATTGTATCCGAAAATGATAATGATAACTGGGTATTTCACATTCCGTAGTAAGTAAATTTTATATCGTAATTATAAATTTTAATCTGAAATTCGGAATGACACTGTCTAATGTTCTGTATTCAAGAATAGTCAAGTTGAAATATGGAATAAAAAATAATATATTCAGAGAATAAACTTAGAAGTAATGACGATTTTTTAAAATTGATTTAAAAGCGTATTATGCCAAATCGACATTAAAAACTATTCAATTACAGTTAAGTTGTATAAACATTTAGTAACTGATTGATTCAAAAAACAAACCTTGGCATGCCCGGCATATCATTGTCTACCAAAGTGGCAACATGGAACTGCAACATCTTAATGTTCTCTGTGATAATATGAGCCGAAGTACCAGCAGCTTCGTTCTTCTGTAGTTCATTGTTGGCCTTGATGATATCTGCCAGTTTGTGGGTTAAATCATCCTGATTCCTGGCTGAGCCAAACATGACTACGGCAGGTCTAACAGCCAAAGGCGGGACAGGGAGTACTGTTACTATCATCCAATCGGGTCTGGCAAATTTAGGGTCCATACCTAATGATAATTATAAAAATGATGTCACTAAAAATTCACTTTTATCCTAGGCGTTTCAAATTTACATGATTCAATGGTTTTCTTGAACGAATTCAATGTCATAAATATGAGAGATGAATACAGTTCCTACATATAAGAGTAAAAAGTAAATACTTTTGAATGAAATCATTCCTTATTGAATGAAAAATGTATAGTTTTTTATTTTGGGCTCATCAAATTCTTCGCCTACAGAAAAATTCAAAAAATTTGCTAATGAATGAATGCTTGCTTTAGCGAGGTTGAAGTATATGCTGAATAAAAGCGGACCCATAAAGGTTCCTTGAGAGACACCATACTGAAAAAAATTTGGATAACTCGAAACTTCAATTTAAAGGAAATACCCATGATATTCATTGTTTGTAATTCACTGGATCCGGAGAGAGAGAGAGAGAGAGAGAGAGAGAGAGAGAGAGAGAGAGAGAGAGAGAGGAGAGAGAGAGAGAGAGAGAGAGAGAGAGAAGAGAGAGAGAGAGAGAGAGAGAGAGAGAGAGAGAGAGAGAGAGAGAGAGAGAGAGAGAGAGCATAGCACTAGTGTCAGATATATAGCATAGCACTAGTGTCAGATATATAGCATAGCACTAGTGTCAGATATATAGCATATCACTAGTGTCAGATATATAAAATAGCATTAGTGTCAGATATATAAAATAGCACCAGTGACGGATATATATCATAGCACTGGTTCCGGAGATATGGGATGACACTAGTTCCAGATATATGGCGTAGCATTAGTCCCAGAAATATAGCCTAGCACTAGTTCTGGAGATAAGGCAGAGCACTAGTTCAGGAGATACAAGATAGCACTTGTTCCAGAGATAAAGCATACTGATAAATTCTCGAATTTCATTAAGAGGTAGTACAGTAACTCATGTATAATATAGAATAATGTAATTTTCAATCAAATATTGATTGCTACTAATATTTCATATGGCTCATACCACAAATACTTACCGAGGATGAAACACTCCTCATCCGTTATATGCTTCAATATTTCCCACACTCTCTCTGCCGACAGTGCGCTCTTTTTCTCTTGCGTGTCTTCGTTTACGTGCTTCCACTCGGCAGTGAGATCGAGACCGGTTCTTCTGATGTTAGGTTGGTACCTACCACAACCTCCGTGACCTGCTTTTTTATTGGGATCTTCCCCCTCTTTACCGACATCCATTTCGTCTCCTCCCTCGCAAATGTTTTTGCCCTTGCAAAGATCGTACACAAAAGCCAACCTCTTCCTGGGTTGTCCCTTTGATTTCATGACGACTTCTTTGATTTTGGGGTTATTCTAGAAACAGTATAAAGTGAGTCGGGCAAATTAAATTTGAAACTGCTCCACCTACCGGACTGACTAATAACTTGCTGCAAAAGAAACAAACGCATCGGAGGATTTTGATGGTTTTTGTGACGAATCCGACGTGGAAAACGGGTTTTGCTAATTCTATGTGCCCGAAATGACCGGGGCATTCTGTCATGTTACCAGCACATGTCTGGCACCTGGAGTTTCTGTCGATGACTCCTTGTCTTGGGTCCATGAGACCGCACAGCTTGGGGCGGCCAGCTTCCATGGTTTCTGGAAAGCGAATGCCGCCTTCTGTGACTGACATACGACGCTGAAAGAAAGGAAAACATTCAGAGACACGGAGAAATTAGGAGTTTTCATTTTTGGATTGTTACGGATATGTATTTATCTCATTAAAGAATATAATAAGTTAAACTTTTTGAAGTTTTTTTTTTCGTGACATCTACTTAGTTTCTTCTCATTCTTAGTCATTGAGCTTTTCAAAACATACTTTATTGTCAAAAGATTTGCATTTCATTGACAAAGTCCAAGAAATACAATGTTAATATAGAAAAAGTACCAACACAGTATGAATGTAGATATAAAAAAGTTCCAAAAATGTATAATTGTGAATATAAAAAAGTTCTAAAAATGTATAGATAAAATACCACTATATATAAAGTGATAGTACAAAGAATTGCTGATATATTGTTGAAAGTATTCGCTAAAAAACTTCACCGTCTTTTTGAAATAAATGTTGCTTAGATTTGCAGATCTCATTTCTAGTGGTAAATGATTGAACAACTTACCACCATTATAATATATGGAATCCTTGATTCAATAAAAGTATAATTGCTATTACGAGTAGCATAAGAAGTAGAAGCAAAGTTGAACTTCGATTTATGTTTATAAACAAGGCAAACCGTCTCTAAGATGAAAAGTGTGATGACTGTTAAAATTTTATTGGCAGGGAACAAGTTCCTGCACGATTTTCTGGGTTTGACTTTGCAGAGACATCTTAGTGCCCTCTTCCGTAGAGAGGGGATGAGTTGCATGCTCCCCAAAAAGATATTCCATAACGTAGTCGAGACTCAATAAGTGCATGGTAAATGGTCTTTGCGATATGAAAACCCAACTCATTTGAAACCACTCTAACTGCATAACATCCGGAGTAGATCTTACTCTTGAGTTGTTTAAGGTGTTCCTCAAATTTCAGCCTATTATCAATGAATACACCGAGAAATTTTGTGTTTAATTTATTTTGTAATGTGGCAGCGTCTATTGACATTTCATCAAGCGAACATTTGAATGATATATTCGTTTTGATGCATTGAGAGAGAGTAAATTTGCATCGCACCAGCTCTTCACCTTCTTCAAGTCGGATGATAATAATAATAATAACAACTTTATTCGTCTTTTCGATCATATACATGATATAAGACATGTCATAAATAAAAATATGAAAATTATATAAAACAATAATAACGGTCCACAGTATAACATAGATCGGACACTTGAAACAGGTACTTAACTATATACATATATATATACATATATATATATATACATATATACATACATATATATATATATATATATATATATATATATATATATATATATATATATATATATATACAGTATTTCCGGAAACTGTTATGGTAGTGTCATTTGCGAATAGGATAATGAAACCTTGTTTTATATACTTCGGAAGATCATTTATATAGATAGAGAAAAGCAGTGGGCCTAAAATGGACCCCTGTGGTACCCCAAGGATAATCTCTTGAATATCAGATACTGCATTATTCACAGTCACTACCATTTTCCTATCTTCCATAAAAGATTTTATCCATTCCAGAAGGAACCCTCTAATGCCAATGTTATATAACTTACTAACCATTATGTCACTATTTACTGAATCAAACGTCTTAGCCAAGTCAAATAATATTGAAACTACGTACTTGCCCTTATCGATTTCATTGTAAATAAACTCGAATTTTCTAGCAATAGCAGTCTCAACTGATCTAGCTTTTCTAAAACCATGTTGATGATCGGTTAGAATCTTGTATTTTTCGAGAAACGCAATAATTCTATTTGCTACTATTTTTTCAATAACTTTAGATGGAATACTCAGTAATGATATTTGGCGATAGTTATCTGTATCTTCGAGTGAACCCTTTTTATGAATAGGAATAACTTTGGCTGTTTTGAAGACACTCAGAAACACGCCTTCCATTATAGAGTGATTCATAAGATTCAACAGAATTTCAGATATAGATGGGATGACATATTTCAGAACTTTTATTGTTATATCGTCTAGGCCACTCGATTTTTTATTTTTTAGTTCGGTTATTGTTGAAACTAGTTCAGGTTCTAGCACTTCTTCAAAAAACATTGATATTATTTCATTTAAGTCCACTGAGTTTTTTTATTCCACAATATTGTAGTATCATCCGCGAATAGAGTGAAACTAGCAGATATGTTAATCATAGAGACGTCATATACTACTACAACTACTATGAAATATAAACAAAAGAAACAAATATTGTGAAATCAAAAAAAGGAAAACCAATAAAATGGAAATAATAATTCTGATAATAATAATGTTTATCGTCATAAGATCCACATTGTCCTGAATATACGAGTATAATGTCTATGAATAAAACTAAATACATGTCCCAGCAAATTCAGAGAATCAAGTTGAAAGATGAAAATAGATGACAGGAAAAAATTAAAGTCTTGGGCTATAAATAATTGTAAGTGAGATATTCCTCAACATAATAAAAACAGTTTGTCATTAGGGAGTAGGGACAGATCAATTAGTATCTTTTTCACTTCAATAAGAAATTTCCGGTTTGAAAAGGATCTATATCTTTGTGGAAGTTGAAGTTGTGAATAAGTTGACACTCCCAATGAATGTGAGAGTATTGTATACAGGGCGTCTTAATAGATGTTACTGAAACCAATGTTATTGTCTCTGTAAATGCCACTTACTTTGAACATTACTAAACCGATTTACTAAATCTACACTTTTTAAAATTATTTATTTCTTATGAAAACTAGGTTCAAACGTTTGACAGCTCATATGTCAAAGTTATGAACAGTAGGATTGTTGTTTACCGTGTTTAAAACTTTCAGGAAGAAGGCAAGTACAATCAAAATAGGAATAGGTCCAATATTGAGTCTAGCAGAAAACTACTTCTCATTCCTACAAGTGCAGATAAGATATAGTTACATTTTACTATTTGAAATCCTATTTGAAAAAGTGAACTATCATCGAATCCGAGGGAATGTAATATTGCTGACAGTAGTATATGTCTAATTATGTCGAAGGTCTTACTATAATCGTTCTGAAACCAGGGTCGATAAGAGGTAACAGTGGATGTTTTTGATTTCATTTGGCTAAATGATATTGGAAAGCCTCTATGATGATGATGAAGATTCATGAATGCAAATATAATGAAAAATATAACTTATGTGATTTATGAGGAAATCCCCTCTGGGAAACATATTGAGTATTATGACGTCATTTAAAGAAAGTGCCTTGACCTTGACAGATATTTACAAACACTAGTTTCTGGTTTTCCAGATACAGGGATTTGTCAAAACATGTCCTAGTGTTTCTTAGAGGAACGAACATCATTTTTGATTAGTTTTAACAATCAGAAAAAACCAAGTAACATTTCACACAAATTAAATAGAAAATTGGTATGTATATGCTCAACAGTATTTTTCTGATATTCGTGAAAATTGTACAGTATTCGATGAAATAGTAGCTTTTTTTCGGTTTTTGCACAACAAATTACATCCTGTGAAAATTTAGTGTCCTCACACTGCTTTGTGAAATTGTCCAAAATGTTCAACAAAAACCACTGTTTTTCTTATGAAAACAGATCTGTGATTGACTTGAAATTACTGTAATACTGACGGCTACAACATAAGGCATATTTTACTCACTATTTCATCTGGACTCAGTATTCCAAACTGCACTCTTTTCACTGTTCTTAGCGGAACTTTACTATCAGACGCCGCCATCTTGACGTCTAAATCGTTGTGAGCCGATGATCAACTGATCACAGACTGAGGCTGACAGATGGTTGTAGAAGGGACCCCACAGAACACCAACTTCACAGAATGCCAACTTCACAAAACACCAACTTCACAGAACACTTAACACCTTACCTTGTCTGAATTCGTAAATATATTCTGGGGAACCAAGGAAAATAAAGTGAATGTAAAAGTTACATATCGAAGTAAAATGTTTACGTTTCTTGTTTCAAGGAAGGTTCACTTGAAATCTTTGAAATGATAGTACTGTTGGCCAAAAAATCCGTTATTTGAAATATAATACGAGGTAAGACAATCGAAGGCTAGGGTAGTTTTCAGAGGTAAATTATCTCCCTAGGAAGTAGAATTCCAACTAGTATTTCATTTGGAAGTTAATAGTTTTCTTGCAGTGAAAGACAAATGACGAATCTCGTCGCAGGCGATGTGGAAGCTTATCTTTGTAATTGTCCGCCTTGGTGAGCCTGGTTTATCTTTGATATTCGAGTATGGAGTTCTCTGTCGATCCCATAGATGGCGTTTTTTCAACAGGGGATGTCATGGCCTGTTTTTTCAGATTCGTTCTTTAGGAACAATTGAGTTAGTAATGCATTTGTGGTTCAGTCTAGCACCACTGAAGAGACCGAAACACTACTGTCTGTTGTTGGACTTTGTTAATTCCAATTAACAAATGGTGTTTGCGTTTTAGGTAAGTTGATACTGATTCGTGTATAAAACTTGGAGTCAGCATCAAAAAAGACAACTTAAGTTTCTGTAATTCATACAATATTTCAAGAGATTTCAACCAATGTATGTTGAAATTGTTTTTTAGGACATCTCCCAATATTTACATAATTTGAGATGAAACAGTTGTATTTCACAAAATTGTTCTCAATCAAAGCGATTTGAGTGAAACAAACAAAACCACTTTCCTCTCCTTTTATTAGTAAAATTCATGAAAGGTGCAAAATGCATATAAAATTCAGTATATTATATACAAAAGTGATAAAATAATACTGTGTTTAAATACAAAAGTACGAGATTTATCGAAACCCAGCCGCTCGAAGCTCCATCAGGGCGCTCTGCGTGATGATTCCGTGATTTTTATTGTAGCTGTTGAAAGAATTGCACAGGTGATTTTTAGCCGGAGCGAATCTTCTCTTGGGCACTTCGCTAGTCGACTTCATCTGGACTCTGTGATCCCCCGCGGCCTTAACAGACTCCACCCTGTGCTTCGCAGGAGGTTGAAGAGTCTGTGCCACGATGACCTTGGAATCGGACCTGATATGCGCGGTGTGCAGCCAGTGTGTCTTCTGACTGCTCATTTTAGGTTCTGACTGCGACACGTAAGACCGGTCTTTGAGGTTGACGTGCGACTTTATATATTTTTCCGCGTTCTTGGTAACTTTGGAGTAGACTTGTGGCATGATCGGCTTTTGTTTTACAGACACAGGATTGATGAACGGTCTGTGATGGTGAGCAGACATCAATTCGTACAGTTTGTTGCGGTAGTCATCTACAGACAGCCGGATATCGTCGTTCAAAGGAATAATAACGTTGGTTTGCATCACGATTTCTTGTTCCGGATCGTGAAACCTCGCCACGTACTCGTGCTCCAAGGCCTCCTCAGCTCTCAGTCTTTTAAGGGGGTTGAAAACGAGCAGTTGGGTGATCAGACTCACGGCGTCTGCAGGCGCGCTGGGGCCCAACACCGATTGGAGGGGGATTTTTTGGACGGCCGATGCGTTTCGAATCATCGACGACCCCACTCCTGATATGCAGATTTGATTTACATCTGAAAAGTAAGTTGGGATAAAAACGATATATTTTAATTGAGCCAATATAGAGGGAGCATTTTCTGTCAAAGGTATTTCTCCAAGTTCTGAGTTTGAAGTCAAAATAATGAAATATCGTGTAAGTCAGAATTCAACGATATTTTGAGATTTAATTCAGATTTCAATATATTTTTTTATTTCTACTTGTTATATTCTCTGGGGATCCTTGGTCAATAAGACACACTAGTTTTCATGATGTTTAATGATTCAATCAGGACACAACTTTACATATCAAAATTGTCGGACGGAATGGACTCTCAGAAGATGATCTACTGTCAAAAAACATAGAACACAAAATACATGATACAACATAGAGATTATTAAATTTAAAAAGTTTATTGAAACCTTACGATATTAAACTCAATATTTTGTTGAATTTTGACTTTGAATTCGTAATTTCATAATATTCCAATTTCAAATTCGGAACATCGCGAAACTCCGAATTCGATTAGGACATTCCATTGCAAATTCCGATTTTAAACTTGTAGTTTTAATAAATTCTGATTTTGAATCAGAAATTGGATGTTTTTTGTGGGAAAATATCTGGTAGAAATTTTATTTGAACTTAGGAAGCCAGGGTCAAGAGCCGGGCACTTCAAAATCAATCAAAGGAGTTTTTTGCTGTATAGGATTTCTGAGGCCAATCATATTGGATAAGGATTTCAAATGGATCACATGCATCTATTTTTTTTGAGTTGTCTATTTGTTATTAGTGCCAGTTGTCATAATGATTGTACTAAATGAAAAATGAGAACAATATATACAGCAAAATAAAACTCAGAAATCTACAACATAAACATCAGTTATATATGACAACTGAGGGTAATGACGAATGCACAGAACAGTCAATTCAGACAAATACATTTGCTGCAATAAAATCTCCAACGACGTGGAACAATGATGAACTAAATACAATGAAAACGAACTGCAAACGGTACATAAAAATTTAAAATAGACAATACAAACATCATCTAGAAATGACAGCTGACACTACTGATTTCAAAATATGAAAATGGGATTGAATAATCAGACTTTTTGGCAATAAATGATATGTTGGAAATGAAATAAGCAAATTATGATTTTGGTGTGCGTTACCATAGGGGAAGGGCAGGAAATGGCTGATAGTAAGACATTGACCCAGGCTGAAATTATGAAAATGGTTCTCTATTTGTTAGTTCCCGGTCCGACATATAAATGATTACATGACTATCAATGGAAGTTACCATCTGGTGTTGGCGTTGGAATGGTAGCCATAATTTTCTCTACCTGGTTGACAGTTGAAGATCCAGGAAAAATAGGTTTACCAACCGTCATTTCCGCTAGTATGCAGCCCAAACTCCATAAATCTATACCTTTGGTGTACCTGCAAATTGGCAAATATATGTTTTGACTATATATAAAAGAAATAACAATTTTGGTACCTTCTATTCGCTATAAGTATTTCTGGAGCTCGGTACCATCTTGTTGCTACATAGTCTGTTAAAGTTGGATCACATTCGCCAATGGTACCATCTAGGTTTTGTGATAAAGACCTAGCCAATCCAAAATCGGCAATTTTACATCTGAAATTATTAATTTTAATGACTATAGTAGGCTTAGAAAAATGAACTCATTTTTAATTTTCATAGTAATGTTTGTAAATCTCTGAAAATATTGAAATTGATACCAAACTTGATAACGAAATCAGCGTACCTACACAGACTGTCCAATAATACATTACTTGGTTTCATATCTCTGTGGATGACATTCCCAGAGTGGATGTATTTCATTGCTTTCAGCAGCTGGTACATAATGTATCGTTTGTGTATGTCTTTAAGTATGTTCCCTCTCTTTATGACGTTGTGCAGATCCGTTTCCATATACTCGAAACCTAAATAGATGTCTCTGTTGTTGGCAGCTCTGAAAAATTACTATATTCAACGATTTTCAACGGTTTGTTCGGTTTCGATGTTCTCAAAAGTAGATTCAAACTTATTTTATCGTTTGATTAGGACATTAAAAAATCGTAGTGAAAGAAATAAAAAATGGGATCACAGCTGCCCTAATGATATACAAAAATGAAAAAAAAAAAAACAATTCTAAGCTATAAAGGTTTGTTTGATTGTAGACACTTTCCAACTGTAGCCTCCTAGACTATTATAACGCCTATAGGTTCGTTCTGGTTCTACGAAATTCAGGTTCTAGGACGTCAGGATCATGTGCAGTTGATATAGAGCGTTCTGGTTTATTGAGGATAATATCGGATCGATGAATCCTTTGTTCTGGTTTCTACTGCGAAATGATCCTAAACTGTCTTGAACCGTCTCGAATTGTTCTTGCTC
Source organism: Leptinotarsa decemlineata (assembly GCF_025532065.1). Taxonomy (NCBI): domain Eukaryota; kingdom Metazoa; phylum Arthropoda; class Insecta; order Coleoptera; family Chrysomelidae; genus Leptinotarsa; species Leptinotarsa decemlineata. The sequence continues at coordinate 2,298,605 of NW_027412668.1, forward strand.
TAGAGGCTGAACTGTTGAGAACTGTTCCCGTTGCGCGTTCATGTGGAAATTTATTTGGGCTAATTTCTAGGATGTTTTTTATTTATTTGATTTAAATAATTGATGATTGAAGTTAGATAACAACTGAGCTGATTAAAAGGATACGCTACATAAGAAAATGGACGTGATCAACAGTATTTTCTCGTCTTCATCTCTTCATATATACCTTTGTATATAGACTATTAGTCGTAAAACGTAAAACACATTTCTCTATTCCGTTTGTATTCCAAACATTCGTATTGGAATCGAATTAGATATCATTCACAGAATTCCTACACAATATAATTAATGAAAGAAGTGAAGTTTCACTTACATGGAACACTGTCATCCTCACTGCTAGACATCTGATGTTTCGCCGTGAGACACTTGCCTTACCGGCTCTTCAGTAGCAAATACGGATAACATTATAAGGAAAAACAGTCAATTCGTTCATAAAATTACGACTTTTTTTAACGAAATGGGTTGAATATACCCACGGCATCGATGGAAGTACGTTCGCTTATTTGATTAAATCCCAGCCATAGGAATCTTGTTTGAATTGAAAGGATATATTTTTAAGAGAGAGAAATTTTGACTTTCTACTTCTCCATCTTGATACAAAAAATGTTTTCCGAAAGTGTAAAGGTTTATTCTAGTTTGCTACCATTAAATCTTGTATTCTAGGCAAAAATGTAGCCCACTACTTAATAAATGCTCGTATATCAATCTCACCTGTGAATACTGTGCAATTTAACGATATTAGGGTGATTTTTGAACGATTGCAAGAACATTATTTCCCTGAAAGTTCTTTGAGCGTCAGTCTGATTTCGAAAAGCATCGAATATCTTCTTAACTGCCACGACTTCTTTGGTTTTTCTGTCGATGGCCTTCCAGACAATCCCGTAAGCACCCTTTCCCAATCTTTTCTGGATATCGAACCTCTTCATGATATGTTCGTCAATTTCTGACATTTTGTCCTTTGATTGGGCCATTGTAGAATATATCCGTACACTTTCTATTGCGATTTACTGTGTAAAATACTTGTAAAAAAACTAACTTATAAATGTAAAGCTGTCATTTTGGCGTTTACTACAAACTGAGTGACGGATCGTACTGTTATCACAGGGTGACCCTGAAAATAAAAAAATAGAATAACAATAATTAACATTATCACTTCTTCCCACTAGTGTTTTCCAAAATATAGCGAATAGTGTCCGACCGAAACTGGTTTTTACTTCCGAAACCGAAACCAAATTTCGGCAACGGTCTCAGTTTCGGCCGAAATCGAAACTTCCTCACAAGGATTATATTTTGAGGGAAAAATAAAGAAAACGTTATTATAATCAGTTAGTCTTTATTTCTTTATCTTTAAATCACAACGTTATGCAGTCTTCGACATTATTACTTATTGATAATCAACAAATCAACATAACAACCCCTTATTTAAGAAGAAATATTAATCGTACCTTAAAAATGATTGAAATAGGTGAGGTGTTCATTTGAGTAGGTGTAGATTCTTCTTTTGAATATTATTAATGGTTTTTCAAAAATATTAAACATAAAATTAGTTATTTGAGTTGTTACCTAATATTACAATAGGTACTTTATATTTAGGTAATAAACAAAGTAAATCATGAAGTATGAGTTGATTAGGCACGTGGACGCGCCAAAATGTCATTTCAATTTCCTCTATCTCAATTATAATCGGATTTGTGCAAGTAATGTTTTCAGCCTTATTTTGTACATCCTTATACAACGTATTTTATGAAAAGTTTTCAATACTTTCTGTTCTGTTTTTCCGTTAACCAGCTGTCGCACCCATACGCAGCACTATATCAAAATAAAGCAGAAACTGACGTAACTTAATGTCAAATTCCGTTCATAAATAAATTTCACGCTAGTTTTGAAATAATCAGAACGAATGTTTTTGAATCTGGTCTATTGCGCCGAAGGGAACAAAGACCATAAAAAACGAGAAGAAGAAGAATGAATTTGAATCACAGACATGAGCGCCAGAAAACGTCTTAAATAATCTGAAATTCAAACTAATATGTGTTTCAAGCAACATTCATTGATTTGAATTCGCTTGACATTACAAATTCATTTCACTATATCTAAATGACAAATTTGTTAAACCGAAATAAAATGAATTCATTAGAATCAATAATTTTTTGTGCATAATCGACAATTTTCAAAGAGTGCCTGGCGTTTAAAAACACAAAAATGTATCCAGAACATACCAAAAGCAGTTACTGAAATAGTTAAATTCTTCAATTTTGCTGCGATTTAGAGACTTCCTCCATATCATTGTATTTTTAATTATTTATTAAATTAATTTATTAACACGCTTTTCTTAACTTCACCTGTATGTATGTATGTTTATTTACTTGTAACTCTCATTGCTTGATCTGTTCGCGGACAGATGGCGCTGTACGTGATCTCTTTGATATAATTCGAACTCACTTTACATGTATTTCTTCATTTGAAAAAAGTATTTTTTTATTAACACGCGCGTCTGTTCCCTTTTTTGTAACCCTTTTTTGCGCGCCTGCTGCCTTGGGTTTGGTAGCTGATTTTCAGGCTCCCTTTCCCGAATCAGAAAATATCAATGGTCATTTTTCTAAACAATATACCTACTGCTGATTGATCCCAAAGTTTAGATAAAATAAATATAGTTTAAAAAAGACTAAAAAAACACGCTTTTGTAGCATGTGAAACTAAAAAATGAAAAATAAATATAGTTTTCAAAACTAAATAACACTAGGTTACTTTTGCACCTCAGTTCTCCTTCCTTGACACTTTTCACTTCGGCAATCAACATTGTTCCAATAAAAATGTTAAAAAATGTACGGAGCTGTTTTTTGGTTATGTATCTCTGTATTTTACGTTTTTAAGGTTAATGGTATAGTTGGTACGACTGATGCAAGCATTCGTTTTTAAATTAGGTTTTTTATAAGAAAAATGTTGATGGTTGAATTGAAAAGTGTGAATTGAGGAGAAATAAGGTGTAAAGGTGACCTAGTGAATAAATGCTTGTGTTTTAAAATAGTTTATCTTGTGAAAAAGAAGGCTGAAAAGTTGCCATTTTCTGAACTTTGAAGGGCCTCAACTTTGTAAGTAAGGGAGAGCGCTGCTTTTTTCTTTTGGATTCTCAATCTACGCATCAAAATACGTAAGTACACTCAACATTTTTTTCAAAATCGTGGGGGCCCTCAAAACGAATATCTGCATCTTTTCTTATGTAGATATATCCCCCCCTTGTTTTTGCTACTATGCACAATTCATAAGTACACAAACTGTTAATGTAACTAAACAATCCGGTATATCTCTGAGCAAACTTTACTTTATATATAAATAAAACACTCATTTCTGTTGAACGTACAATAAAAATCATTCGTAAAGACCGATACGAACTTTGAACTTCAAGTTACTCCGCACCAACATCTTGTTTCCCATCTCCAAAAAACTTACCTGAAATTTCATAGATTTTGCATTTAATTCAAACGCACATTTTCTCATTTCTCGCGCTAACTTCGTAAACAACCGTGAATCACTCGCAAACAGTTGCAAACTCAAACAAAACTACCAATCCGGCCGGTACTGAACATAAAGAAGGCACCGAATGTTTAATCATTAAATGCTGGAATTAATATGATATAGTGTGGTTTGTTTATTGGTCACATTCACATGCGACTGTCGTCATGACAACAATCAATCATTATATTTTATTGTGGGCGCACGGCAATATCTATATCGTCAATCATCAGTTGAACATCTACATAACGAGAGACATCTAACGATTTTCGCATCATCTAACAAACGGGTCAGGTTGTGGGTTGGACGGGATAATGGACGCGTTTATCAATTTTTTATGAAGGGCGGTTTGAGGCGACCCAGTGACATTGAAAGTATCGAAACGTTCATTAATAAATATCGAGCTTGTTATATCCAACAATGGATTTTTTTCATTAATAGTGGAGGGCTTGAAGTGAAATTGCACCTTCTGCACAAAAAAAATTGTTTTGTTATTCAGTACAGATGCTTTCGAGGGCTATACAACGTATATAGCGGTCAAACAATTTTTCGGTACCATTTTTTCAGTACGATTTGTCTTTAGCCTAAGTTTCGACGATTATCTCTTCATCAGAGCTAAAATTATTTCCAGCGAGCATTCTCGTGAGCTCTAAGAACAGGAAAAAGTCGCTGGGAGCCAGATCTGTAGAATACGGTGGATGCGAAAACAATTCGTAGTCCAATGTCAGTTTTGCCATCGTTTTCGTTGATTTGTAACACGATAGATTGTCTAGATGAAACAACACTTTCTATTTCTACAAGTAGGGCCTTTATTTCGCGATTTCATCCTTCAAATGCATGTTTCAAGAGCCTCAGCTATCTTGATCAACTTCACTTTACGGTCATCCAACATTATTTTGTGGATCTTTTTGATGTTTTCGTCGGCAACAGCCTCTTTGGAGCGTCAACTGCATGTCTTGGCTTCAACAGTTTTTTTTTTTCGTCAAAAAGTAATGCTTTATCAACACACTAAATTCCTTTTTATCCATTTTCTTCAAACTAACAAAAATTGCTTCAACCACAAACTGAGATAAATGTCGGTGAAAAGACTGCCGCAGTATTTTGTGACATGTCAAAGGCATTTGACTGTGTTGATCATAAAATAATGCTGAGAAAGCTCCAACGTTAGGGATGCAGAGGAGTACCTCACAAATAGTTCGATTCCTACTTAATGGGACGGACGCAAATGGTCAAAACAAGTCAACTTTCAAAAAAAAAAAGGAAATTAATTCTGGAGTTCCACAAGACTCTGTGTTAGGTCCCATTTTTTTCTTATTATATATGATTGACCGCACCAAGCTTAACATTTCTGGGAAGTTCACCTTATTTGCAGATGACAGACACTACCATACTTTGGAATAATAAAAACACTTGAGAGTTGCACAAAATAATCTCTGCCAACTCGAAAAAAGTCAAAGATTGGTGTGATTCAAACATTTTATCTTTTAACTTAACTAAAACAAATTTAATATCATTTAGATGCTGAATCAACGAACTCTTTTTTTGAGACAGATCACTGGAATCTAAAAATAACACTAAATTTCTAGGACCAGAATTTAAAATTTGTGGAACATGTTAAACAACTCACTAGAAAAGTCTCCTCTGGCTGTTATGCGGTTAGAGTGATTTATAAAGAATGGGGAATGTTCATCAATTTGGGTTATTGCAGCAAATGCAAGTTTGAACAAAATAAAGTTGAGTTTAATTCATGAGTTTTTCAAATTCACTTCGAAAAGTATTCAAATTGATGTTTCAAATGTTGGGTTTTAATTTTTAAAGGGATTTGTTTCTAATTCACATATTGGCAACAGCGCTTATATCAAGTTGAAATAATTTATACGTACCTAGATATTCTAATTTAAAAGAGGAAAATTATCTTCATAAATGAACAATTAAGGCAAAATATAAATTATAGTTCAGTACCACGTCCACAAGCCACATAAACAACAGTTGTTTTGTTATTTATTTATATAGAGGAAGATAGGTTAGCTGCACAAAATGTCATATGTCACAGAATGTCTCGGAACATAAGTAAACAGAACAGCACGCCTCTGAAATATGTCATCTTTGTTTGTCTCATACAGGTAACAGATTCATTGTCCTTTATTAGCTATAACCGATGTTGCCAAATGGTGAAATAGAAACGAATCCCTTAAATGTTGAATGCATTATTTCATTCCTCTTTTTCAAGTATTTAAATAATTTTTTAAAGAAAAAGATTGAAATGATACGTTTGAAATGCGTTGTTTCAGAACTCTTTTATGAAAACTACTTGATTTTCGTCAAGAGGAACATTCCCCATTGGGGTTCAGTACTGCAAAAATAGCGTACTATGCACTCATAGATTCTCTCTTACGCTACGGAATACCGTTTTGGGGAGCATGCAGTCCAACTTTATTCAAAAGTCTACTAATTTTACAGAAAAGGGCAATAAGATATATAGAAAACATTAAACCAAGAGACTCCTGTGTAACCTTCTTCAAAAAACATAATATTCTAACGGTAACTGTCTTATTTATACTAGAATCTGTGTGTGTAATAAATAAGCATATAAATTGAATTTTGCTGCAACCTCTTCCCATTATAACACCCAAAACAGCAGATACACTCTGAAACTGTACCAACTAAAAACATCACCAGACTCCATATTTCACAACGGTGGAAAAATGTATATTCATTTGCCTATGGTCATAAAATCTGCCAATATAAATGACTTCCAATTCAGGAAGTTAGTCATACAATTTCTATTTGATAGACCCTATTATACCTACTTTGGATGAATATTTTAACGATAGCTTCTAACTGACTTACTCATATTTTCTATTGTAATTTATTAAGGAGCTCCTAAGTTGTTACTTTTTATGTCTACTCTTTTATAAACTTGACTTTTACTCTTTTATATATACATATCTTTTATATCCTCCATTTTGACATAGTTTGTACCCATGCACCATTTTTATTTTAATTTCATTTGGTATGTATTGCATTTTTTTCAAGTATTTACTACCCAAGCTTTGTCTACAAGATTATGTCTTATGATAATGAAGCATATTATTATTATTATTATTAACTAATAGTCAGACAGCTGTGAAATTTATACAGTTGTCTTTTGAAGGTTGGGGTTAACTAAAAATCAAACTGTACGGGAGAAATGGATGAATTCGTTAACTTGAAATATATTTGCAATTCAATTTTAAAACTAATACTAATTTATTTCAGAAAAAAATGTATTCCTTATTTCACTAAGGAATAATTGTTTCCTTCAAGCTGCCATCTCGTGGGTAGTAGCGGAACAGATTTCAACTCGTTTCTATACTGGCAATGCCTTTATTCTGCAAAATTATTATTAAGAGGAATGTTGAGTAGCATATTTTGGTAATATAACTAATTCTGGTAGGTGATTATTTCTTCGAGTCTAATGTTTCTATTCAACAGATCCCCATTTCATGTATCATTTAATTTATCAACCTGCCATCTATCGGGCAATAGAAACTAGAAATTTTTCCTTCCAGACTTGAGAGACGGTGCAGACTTCTATAATTTGATGAACATTTGTTACAAAAACATATCACAGATGACACATCATGCATCATATTTCTCTGAAATATTGAACAATACAAAATTTACATGAACGTATTCAGTATTATTCGAAGAAGGTAAACATTTCAGTAGAGGTTGATAATTCACAAGATATGACTTGTCTGTTACGTATTCTATACGATAGCCGATTCGAATATAACTTGAAAGGGGTGTATTTTTCGGAGAGAATAATTTTTGGAAAAGAAAGGTTTTGGCATTGTTTAATTCCACTTCCCTATCTTTGTGAACAACTTATTTTGAAATTAATTGCTTTCTTCCTTTCTTTGGAAGATTCTCACATTTTTATTGATAAACATGCAGAAGTAGAAACCTAAAATCGAATATAACCTACGGGAACTTCCAATAAGGTTTACAATGTATTCGCTAGTACTACACAGATGGCGCCACATACCATGAACAAATTTATGATACTAAAAAATAAATTGGCAATCAATATACCTACACTTCTAACCAAACAGATATGTTTAATCAGACAAAACAATTTTTGGACATTTGTTATTTCAGTCAATATTTGATAAAAACTTAGAAGTTCCGAGAATAAGCACTTGTCTTTCACCTCATCAACGCCGGTTTGGATAACATTACAAAAAAAAAACACCCATTTCTTACATTCTAGCCAATTACAAGAATTCAATATGCAACCATTGAAAGACCGCCGTGAATCCTCGGAAGTGGTTTTTGTTTTCAACATTCTTAGAAAACTGAAAATACCTGAAATTCTCTATACTATATATATTCTATACTATTCTATATACTATTCTCTATACGTTAACAGAATGGTGAGGAACTGTAGTAGTAGTAGTAGTTTATTAATCACTAAATTTTATGTATTTATAAAAGCATACAATAGAAAAAATTGGCGATTAATATAGATATAAGGAAATGTTTGTCAAAACGAGTCTTATTATTGAATTTTTATGAGAGGAAACATAGGTATTGATGATTCACTTAAGTTTTTGGAAAACTTGTCTGCGAAACATCAATATAGTACTCAAGATTATTTAAGTACTTCAATTATGCCGATTTAGATTTGATTTTATTTCATCTGATATGTGAAGCTCATGTTTATACATTATATTTGTTTTTTGACACTTTCAAAAATGTTGGACTGATTATTGTAATGTTCAAAATTATCTTTCATTTTATTCACAATTTATGATTCAATATTTTTAACTTGTGACTAGTTTTTTTTTCTATGTATATTTTAACTGACTTGCAACAAACATTCAAGTGTAAAGTTGTCAAATAAATATATCTATCTATCTATCGAAATTATTTCCTTTGAAGATGGTCAAGATATAATGCATTTTGAGTTACTCAGGCAAAAAATTTTAGTGCTTATATTTGTAAATAGTATTAATAATGTCGATATTATCTTCTCCTAAAAAGTAGTGAATAATATTCTTAGTATACTACAAAAAAGACACATTGAATATAAAATCTAAAAGTATAAAATCTCTAAACGTGTACATAATGTAAAACATATGAAACCTAAAAATTTAAATGTGTAAACGTATAAAAATATGAATGTTACATTATACAATACAAACTCGTCTTAAATTAAAAGTATTCAAAATGCTAGGTAGGGATGAAAAATACATATGAAAATTGAGACATTAATTCAGTAGAATTTGTTTATAATAATGTTATAGTTTCATTTTTGAGCCAATTGATCACTGAAATTTTGAAAAACGTAAACACATATTCCGTTTTTATATGATCTGGAGCAAGATTGAATAATTTGAGTCCAATGTATGTAATTGATCTTTGTCCAATAGCTTTGTTCATTTTCGGTATATCTAGGTTACTCGCTTTGAGTCGGGTTTCGTATCCATGTTGATGATTTTTTAACTTATTTCTGTTGTGAAATATAAATAATAATAATTGTTTAAAATAAAGATATCTCAAACTCATCAGATCACAATATTGGAATATTTGGGCCGATGGAAATGAAAATTTGAATTAAAGATAATTTTCAGAAATCGTTTCTGTAGTACCATAAACGGTTGTACAGTTGTATTATAGACCCTACCTCATTCTAGATTTCCATACATTAAGAGTGACTGAACTAACGAAAAATATACAGGGTGTTCCTTAAACACATGCTAATATTTAAGGAGGTAATTCTTAGACCCATTTTAAGAAAAAAACTTTCTATGGACGTATGTCCTAAACGCCTTAACTTTTGAGATACAGGGTGGCAAAGTTTTCAAAAATAATCAGTTTTTCAATAATAACTGAGATAATTTTGTAGACATCTTTGGCATATTTGGTACATATGTTCCATGCCTCAAGGCGCATTTACTGATGTACACAAATTTGTATTTTTTCAAACAGTGGCATCCCTACGGGTTTCACATTGAATATTTTTGGGGAAAAAGTATTACGCTGATGCTTTCTTTTCAAAATAAAATCATTTTTAAAATCCTCATTTATTTTTGAGAAAATTTGATCTCCTGGTATTTCTTTGTCTGACGCATGATTTTCACTCAAAAAAATAAAAATCGACAGAAAGCAAATTAAGAAATTAGATCAATTCTAAAATGAATGAGAATCTGAAAATTGCTTCATAACGCATTACCAATTCCCTAATAATATTTGAAAACATAATCTGCAAAAAAATAAATTTTTCACAAAAACGAGTTTTATTTTATTTTGTGACAGTAAGTCTGTCTAAACGAATAGCACAAATTTGTTAATTAGTAATAATACCAAAACTGATTATAAAAATTGTTGGAAGTGGCCACCTGCACTTAGTATGCATGCTTCCGCCCTTCTACGCATGGAATTAGGCACCCGTTCAAATATTCCCGGCGTATTTCGTATAGTTTCACACGAGGCAACTATTCGCTCTCTTAAATCTTCAAAGTATTAACGGGAGTTTTATACACAAGAGTTTTAAGGTGACCCCATAAAAAAATCTAAACTGTTGAGAGGGGATCTTGCTGGCCATTGCTGAGGTCCTCCGCGACCTATGCAACGATTAGGATGAACTGTATTTAAATGGTTTCGGACAATTACACTGAAATGAGCAGGGGCGCCATCGTGCATGTACCATATTCGATTCCTTAACGCAAGTGGCACATCTTCCAATAACCCAGGTAAGTCTTCTTCGAGAAAGTGTGAATAAGAACGACCATCAAGGCTTCCTGGTAGAAAAAATGGGCCTATTATATGATCACCTATAATTCCTGCCCATACATTAACCGAAAATTGGTGTTGGAAATGGGTTTCGGTTATTGCATGGGGATTTTCTTCAGCCCACACATGATTGTTATGGAAATTTTGAATGGCATTCCGAGAAAAATTTGCTTCGTCTGTGAACAAAATTTGTGTCTCAAACTGCGGATTTAGTGCAATACTTTGTAGATACCACTGACTGAAGTTCACACGCTGTGGAAAATCTCTGGGGAGTAATATGCCTGCACTCTTGAAATATGATATGGATATAACAAAAAATCAACCAAAATACGCCAAACAATTTGATGACAAATATCCAGAGTTCTAGCGATCTTCCTCGTACTCGTCTCAGGATATTCCTCAATTTCTTGAAGCACCGCTTCCTCAATTTCAGGAGTTCTTACTACACGAGGTCTACCTTCCGGAGTCCCTTTCTTAAAACTACCAGTTTCCTCAAGTCGACGATGAATATTTGAAAAGGTTCGGCTATCTGGTAAGGCACGATTAGGATATCTTTTCTGATAAATGCGCCTGGCTTCTGTTGCATTACCATCGGCAAGGCCATATACGTAATGCATTTGCGCCATTTCCGCATTCGTATAATTTACCATATTTACTGATATTCAGAAAAACAGCGGACTACCAAAATAACTTCAATAACACTTCAAAATCAATCAAAACGCGCTGTGACAGTTTTTAACACCAACACCTTACTTTAAACCAACATCAATATTAGCTACTGACGTTTGTACATACAGAGAATTCCTTTTTTATGCTATGGTGGGTACGCTGTTTTTTCTGCTTTTAATCTTTAAAAGAAATCACATATCGACAAACTCCATATTTCCAAGAGGTGCAGTAAATAAATTCTGCTACACGTCATTTATTCCAGGATAACTAAATTTATGTTTTCAAAAATTATCAAGCGGTGCTGCGTTATGACGTAATTTTAATTGAGAACAGTGCATCTGACAACAAACAAATACCTTTTAGATCCTCAATTATTTGCAACAAATCTGATCTCTTAGTTTGCTTTCAGTCGATGCACGACTAAAGTCAGATCTTTACAATAAAAGTGGAAATATTCCACCAACAGCGAAAGTTTCAGAATCATCGAACACTAAATGAACTACATTGAAAGTCAACAACCTTCAAGCATATTTGTTTCGACAAAACACCCATTATTTTGTATTTCAACTGTTCAGACCCTTCCGAGTATCGAAAACAAAAAAAGACAAATGCGTGGCACGCTTGTCCTATTGAACCATATTCGAGAGACAAGTGTTGTAAAATATTTTGACAGAACTCCAGATAAATCACATCCTGAGCGAAAACATTCATGTCTGAATAATGGCAGTTTACAAAAGATGATTCGGTATACTTTCAAAAATGGAACACTGCCAAGGACAATCATTCGAAAAATCGACATAATTGGGTGAAGGTTATGAATGGTACAATGGGGTGTTATTGTGCATAATGGGGCAGTAGGTTCAGCACAGAGTTTATTGCTACCTTTTAGAAAAATACTGCAGAGAGTTTGAACACTTTCTCCAAAATTCTAGATATTTCAATCATGTCAAACCGATTTTCAAGATGATTGAATCAAATATAGGATAGAGAAAACAACTTTTGTATAATTTCTACTGAGATTTTCATTTGTTTCGACAGGTTTCGGTTTATTATTCCCAAAGTGAACTGACGCAGTAAACTGTATTTGATAATAATAATAATAATAAACTTTAATGTCATTAAAAATCAACATGGTTGTGTACTAACTTGTATTGTATCAACACTTATTATAATAGACATATAAACATATATACTTATATATAATACTAGTACTATGTTGCTGTTTCGCTGATGTTCCAATGTTTTGACAGAATCAGAATCAACGCAGCGTTATAGAACAGTGCTTTCAAAAAATAAATGTTCTACAGCCCCATCTAGTGGCGAGTTACAGAAAATTTGATAGCCTAAAAACTTCTCTATGAAAAATTACTTATACATGTCAAGTTTCATCACGATCGGTTGAGCGATGTAGAAGTTTATCACTTACCAACCAACCAACATCCATTTTTATACAGGGTGTAACTAAATAAGTGTAAAAACATTCAAGGAGGTGATTCCTCATCGAAAAAAAGATATAAAAAACCTCATTGGAGCATCCCTTGTTAAGATACAGCCCCTTAAAGGGGGTACATAAAATTTGTATAACAATTTTTTTCACAAGCACTGAAAAAGTTACAATATTTGAAATTAACCTGACGTTTTGTACTACCAAAAAGACACTTAGCCAGTAATTTATTTGGTTTACCCCATGGTTGTAAGGGGTGGAAAACGCAACCCCTAAAATTTATTTCCAATGTAACTTTTTGTCTTATCATTTGTTTACCATTTAAAAATTTATTTCCGATAGCCTGTTTCATTCTAAACAAAAAATGTCTCTTGGGTTTTATGCCCAAAATAAACCAGTTCGCAGCAAAAAATTATTTTACAGAGATACATCGTCATAAATGCGAAAATACGAAACTAATCTACCTAGTAGGTCGCTATTAGCGATAGTAACAATTAAATTGGTATGACGCTGTCAGTTTGTGAATTTTCGAAATTGAATGAATACTAATTGTGTGTTGTTGTTCTGTTCTCTGTTTTGTTACTTTAATAATTCACTTGTTATTAGAATGGCATACACAAATGAGGAAATGGCTGATATGCATTACATTTACGGTCTATCGCAGGGGAATGGGTTAGAAGCTTCTAGAAGATATGCTGAAATGTATCCTCAACGGCAGCATCCTTCACATAGAATAACATATTTGCTCGACTTCATCAACGATACGAGAATATGGTTCATTCGACAAAAGAACGCAGGATTGTGGTCGCCATCGAGAAGTACGAACACCATAGCTTGAGGAAGCAGTACTTAATTTGATTGAAGAACAACCTAAAACCAGTACTAGAAAGATTGCTTTCCAGCTAAATGTTGATCATATGACGGTATTTCTAATTTTAAAGGAACAACTCGTATACCCTTACCATCTGCAACGAGTACAGGCACTGTTACCGCGAGACTTTCCGAACCGTCTTGAATTTTGCAATTGGATGCTGGAAATGATCAGAAGAAATCGTGACTTTCTGAAGACGATAGAGTTCACAGACGAATGTAGTTTTTCTCGGGACAAAATTATTAATTTTCATAATTACCACATATGGGCTGATGAAAACCCTCACGCTATTGTCGAAACTAACCATCAAAAACAGTTTTCTCTTAACGTGTGGCTCGGAGTTATTGAGGATGATTTAATTGGACCTCATTTTCTATCTCCTCGATTGAATGGTGAGGCATACGTTCAATTTTCAAGAGAAGTGCATCCAGTACTGCTGGAGGAAGTTCCTTTGAGCGTCAGAAGGATATGTTTTTTATGCATGATGGGGCTCCCGCCCATTTTAGTCAAGTAACACGTCAGCATTTAACTGAAAGATATGCAAATCAGTGGATAGGTCGAGGACCATAGAACTGGCCCGTTCGATCCCCGGATCTCAATCCTCTCGATTTCTCCATTTGGGGCCATTTACAGCATTTGGTTTATCGTACTCCTGTTTGCGATGTAGAGGACTTAAGAAACCGCATCATTGATGCGTGCAGGGTAATCAGAGAGACTCCAGGAATATTTGATCGAGTACGTGGCTCAATGCGCCGACGTCTAGACGCATGCGTAATATCTGAAGGTAGACATATTGAACATTTACTATGATTTCTACATGTTGTGTGTTTTGTTATTAATAAATTACTTTTGTTTATTACCCTTTTATCGTCTAATGCAGGTACTAACTACAAAATAACAATAAATACAGTTCGCATTTATGACGATGTATCTCTGTAGTTGTTCGTAAAATTATTTTTTGCTACGAACTGGTTCATTTTGGGCAAAAAACCCAAGAGACTTGTTTTGTTTAGAATGAAACAGGCTATCGGAAATGAATTTTTAAATGGTAAACAAATAATAAGACAAAAAGTTACATTGGAAATAAATTTTCCACCCCTTACAACTATGGGGTAAATCAAATAAATTACTAGCTGAGTGTCTTTTTGGTAGTACAAAACGTCAGGTTAATTTCAATATTGTAACTTTTTCAGTGCTTGTGAAAAAAATTGTTATACAAATTTTATGTACCCCCTTTAAGGGGCTGTATCTTAACAAGGGATGCTCCAATGAAGTTTCTTTATATGAAAGATCCTATTTTTTTTTTCGATGAGGAATAACCTTAAATATTTTATACTTATTCAGTTACACCCTGTATAGTAGATTTCATAAATAAACATACCCACTGACCCAGACAATCAAACATTTATATCCATACAAGAATATAAACAAAATTCTTATACAACCTAAATTCAAATATGCACATTTTGTCACGTAAATTTATCATTATAGAATTCTCGAAAATTATTATAGGGTATATCAGCCAAACATGTTTTTACTCTCATTCTAAACATTTTGTTGGTCAAATTTGCCTGTCTTATATCTGAGAGCAAGTTATTAAACATCTTGACCCAATTGTAATAAATAGAATTCCTGACCAAATTTGTTAAAGGAATTGGCAATTTCAACGTGGTGGAACGGGTGCTATAAGAATGGCATGAAGCCTCAAATGGGGAGATATTTTTGTAAATGAGGCAAACCGATTCCAACATAAACAAAGCAATCACTGTTAAAATCTTTTGCTCAACGAATTTGTGCCTGCACGAATCACGAGGTTTAATCTTACACATATACCTGATAGCCCGTTTCTGTAGTACTAATACAGACAGAAGTGCTGATGAATTGCATACTCCCCAAAACGGTATTCCATAACGTAGGTGGGATTCAACGAGGGCCCAATACACCATTCTGGCAGTTTTGATTCCAAAATTTATTGAAGTTACTCTCACTGCATAACACCCAGAACAAATTTTACTTTTAAGTTGTTTGATATGTTCAATAAATTTGAGCTTATAGTTAATGTGAATACCTAGAAATTTAGATTTGGTCTCGTTCTTGATCACTAAGTTATCACAAAATGACAGGTCATCAAGAGCACATCTGAATGATAAATGTTTGTTTTAGTGATATTGAAGGATAGCAAATTAGCATCACCCCACTCCTTGATTTTTTCATATCAGTAGATATCACATTGTGTAAATCATTTGAGTTTTCGTTGTTCCACAATATCGTTGTGTCATCAGCGAAAAAGTGAAATTTCCAATGCCATTGACATATAATAAGAATAAGATGGGTCCTAAAACTGATCCTTGTGGAACACCACACAGAATTTCCTTTTTTTTTCTGAAAGTTCTGTTGTTCTTACCTACCATTTGATTCCTTCCTGAAACCATTTGAGTGCCATTTCTCTGCAGCCGTATTGGTGAATTTTTCTCAGTATGATCTTATGATCAACGCAATCGAACGCTTTAGAAAGATCACAGAAGACCGCAGCTGCTACATTACCAGAATCAAACTTTGAATAAACATCATAAAGAAATGAAGAGATTTAATAAAGTACAACTAACAATTCGATTTGCGCAAACTTTATCGAAAAATATATCATGACATGTTTCGAAATGAATTAAGTACTAGGTATAAGTTCATTCTTACTCTAATATGTATATACCCTACGTGATTTCAATTGAGACTATATACCTTCTTAGATACTCACTCTATCAAATTATCAGAGCAGACTCTGAAAGTAGACTTTGAGAGCAGATTTTGAGATTTTGAGAGGAAACTTTGAGAAAAGACTTTGAGAGCAGATTTTGAGAGCAGAATTTTAGAGCAGACTTTAGGACAGAACTTCGAGAGCAAACTTCACCATCATTCAGTAAATAATGTACACATTCAATAAAATAAATTAGTCTTAAATAATATTTATGTTTCATTGCAAAATACTTGATATAATTGAATAATTTCACGGTTTTATTCAGAATCTCTAAAAGTATTAAGAAAGAAGGTCAAGCATGTAGTATTTTTGCCTTTGACTCCTCTTTCCATTAAAAATTTCAGGAGTTTTGTGCACCCTCTAGAAGGATTAAATCTGTTTTTCTGTTAACCAGCTGTCGCACCCCTATACGAACAACAACTCTCAAAAGTCGAAACTTGTGCGAGCTAAGGA
Organism: Leptinotarsa decemlineata; assembly: GCF_025532065.1. Classification (NCBI taxonomy): domain Eukaryota; kingdom Metazoa; phylum Arthropoda; class Insecta; order Coleoptera; family Chrysomelidae; genus Leptinotarsa; species Leptinotarsa decemlineata. Next base: position 2,315,126 of record NW_027412668.1, read on the forward strand.
CTAACGAGGTCTCAACTTTCAACGTGTGACTCCCAACATGGGTTGGATGATGTACAGTGAAAATAGATAGTCCGGCCTTGCGGTTCGAATCACCGATTCACACAGCGGTCGATTGAGTGAGTGGAGCAAATTACCCGCGTCAACCTGACCGGCTATCGGTTGATGTAACTCATATTTTTAGATTTTCCATAGGAGCCGAATTTCGAATTGACATCCTGTACATACGAATACATTTCTTGTCCCTCGAACCTAACATTTTCCGGCAGATATCCAGTTCCGTTTGCAGCCAAGAAAGTATTCACCGCGGTCGCGCCTTCCCGTTTAGGGGTAATTTACAGCTTAATAAAGGCTGCGCCACCACACCACCGACGTCTAGATTAACTGATCGTCTCGATTTATTGGGAAGGATAACAGCCAATATGTCTATCACGACGCGGCAGTTAGCTGGTAAATAACACGAAGCTGCCCTTAAAACACCTGGAATTAAAATGCGCGAACCTTTATTGGATACCTTGGAAATTAGTAGTGGGGGTTGTAAATTAGCCCGGAGAAGGTTAGGGGTGGTTGGGGTAGCAGCTCTGAACTAAGAGGGAGGGCAGAGGAATAGTAGATGTGCTCAGAAAAAGAGTTGGTTGCTGGTTGGTCTGACAATTTTCAATTGAAGGTAACTCATATAGAAATTGAACTGAGAGCTAACGGCAACAATGTTAAATGTTAGAACTAAATTCTTACCGGGTTCATTTTTATTGTATAATCATCGCCATTTAGTTTGGCGTATGTTGGACAATACAGTCGATCATCACTTGTTAAAAATTCCATTTTCAGATGATTTAACAATAAGCTCTGCACGGACTGGTTATTAGTCATATTAGGAAAAGCTAGATGAAGTTCCAGAAATTCACATAAGTTTTCGGTACTTCTTGAACATTTACCACAAAGTAGACAAGTGAGGAATTTTTCAGCAAAAGATTTACAAACACAAGGGGAGATGGGCTGTACGGAATCATTCAGTCCAGAGCGGTTAGGAGTATTGATTTTGCTAATGTTTTGCTCACGAAGAGTATTCAACAAGAACCCCAGGAAATCGGAACAATCCTCTTGTTGTCCTAACGAGTATCTAGTGGACTTCAAATACTCCAGGAAATCGGTTGGAGGGAGCGATGATACATTCTTACGAAACTGCAGATGCATGAACAGGAAACATTCCCGTTCTCGTTCATCTATAAAACTTCGTTCTTGAAATTCTTCGTCATGAACAACACTTTTAAAATGCTATTCATGTAGCAAGTGTTTCCTAAATTATCCAATCCAATTTTCTTCTCTAGATTTTCAGGGCAACTATCTACTGATTCGTAAGGAAGAACATGTTTCACAGAATCTCCATAAGAACCATTTCTCAAGCTGCGATCGATCCTTCCAAGTGAAGAAGGGTTTCGTAGAGGGATCGATTCGGCTCTTGCTTCATGAAGCTCTTCCACTGAAAGGGAACCAGTTCTACGAGGACTGCAACTCATTTTTTGGGGCAAGAATGACCTGAGTCCACTGACCGCACTGAAAAAGAAGAAGGTGGATCAATCACTTGTGAATTAACCTTGATAGGAGACTGATGTATATCCACATATCTCGGCTTGTTTCGAAGAAGTTTCAGTTCCGTACTGAAATTAGGACAATGCATGATCTCATCAAAATTATGTGAAGGAGGATTAGTTCCAAGTACTGAAGCAGCATTGCCACGTTGAATAGCAATACTAATTCTTTCTATCAAAAAAGAGGTAGAACGGTGATCTTTCGTTGCTTGGCTTATTCTCCTCCCAAGTTCATGAACGAATAACAGAGACTCCGGGCCATAAATACCAAAAATTTTCAACCGCCACTGGATGAAACAGATAGTTGTTTCCCAGATTTTGGCATTTTTTTCTTTTCAATTTTTTCAAACTTATTAACACTAGTTTCTATAAATACTGTTTCATTTTGTAAAAAATACTTCGAATTTACACAGTAATTTATCGAGGTGAACCAAAACGTTTTCCTTTTTACACCTGCATAAAGTTTCCTCTTACAATTTTTCAAACTGTTTGAGATTCAAATCTCCAGAATGGTTAATAAAAAAGTTATTATTTTTGTTCCTCTGAGACATAAAATATAGTGACGTGACGTCGCTATTTGTTTGTTCCTATTTTCAGTTGTTGGTTAGATTCTATTGTTTTTTGTTCGTTTTGTTTCTTCTGTCTTTTGTCTGTGTTCTTTTATCCGTTTAACTCAGTTTGTTGTTGATTTGTCAACCTTGTTGTTTTTCTCCTTATATCATTGGTTTCGTTAACTTTTTTTATCGCTTTATACTTATTATTTTTTTTGTTCTTGTCTTAATTTTGCTTGTTATACCTAATGTTTTTTATTCTTGTTTTTGAGTTTCATCTGGACTTTCTTCATTTTTTGCTCTTTGTTTCATTTGTTGATATTTCATTTCGGATTTCTGGTGAACTCTTTCTATAGTTTGTTTTTCTTATATTTGTTTTTGGAGGCCTTATATCTTCTCTCTTCTTTATGTTTTTTGTTTCCTTTATTTCCGTTCTTCGTCTTGTTCCTTTCTTTATTATGTTTTCTCTTGTTCATCATAAATTAATTTCTGCTCTTCTTGTTTTTCTGGTATTTGTTTTTTGGGGCCTTCTAGCTTCTCTGTTCTTTTTTTGTTTACCTTATTCCCGTTCTTCTTGTTCATTTCTTTGTTAAGTTTTCACTTTTTCAGCATGGATTTATTTCTGCTCTTCTTGTTTTTTTTGTATTTATTTTTGGGGCCTTCTAGCTTCTTTGTGTTCCTTTTTTGTTTCCCTTATTCCCATTTTTCGTCTTGTTCCTTTCTTTGTTATGTTTTCTCTTGTTCATCATGAATTTATTTATGCTTTTCCTGTTTTTCTTGTATTTGTCTTTGGGGGCCTTTTAGCTTCTCTGTTCTTTGTGTTCTTTTCTCGCCAGAAAATGCTGCAGTTCCAGCAGACTTGGAACTTTCGGCAGTTAGTACTCATGTAGTACATATTTCTGCTGTGAATTAAGTTATTATCATTATTACTTCATTACTAGTACCTTTATTTTCATCATTACTTGTGATCACGATTGCCAATGAAATAGACGGAAAACAAAAGATCAACGGAAGAAATATTTTGACTCATATTTCAATGAATAGCCAAACACTCAAAGAGTTTGAAATGCATTTCTGCTACTGTAACAAATCAGATGACATGTTTAGCATTTTATTGACCAATTTTCATGAACCGTCAAAATCGTTTCGTCACAGACCCGTGTTTACCCGAAGATGCGACTGTTTTGCCGACATTCGTGTTATAAACCTGTCGACACTGGTCGAATTATTGCCCTTTTGTGCTTTGTATACCTTCACGAAGTAGACCTGCTATTATACTGACATTCTTCTTCGAAGGCGATGTCATAACTTCTGTTTGATTGCTCCTTTAATCATTGTTGATCAGTACTGTCGTTATTGGTTCAATAATCCAAGAATTCAGAAGAGAAATTTGTTGAAAACAGCACTCCAAAGAATGAAATGTTTAGACATTGAATCTGAAAAACTCAATTATTATTCATTTGAATTTATAGTACATACACTTTATATAATATAAGGTTGTTTCAGAAGTTCTGTCCGTTTTAATGTCATATGTTTCTGTAGCTCCATAGAACTTCTGCTTCACCCACCATACTCCCCTGACCTTTAGCCAACCGACTACCATGTTTTCAAGCACTTCGATAACTCTCTCACCGCTAGAACCTTCACGAATGAGCACTAGGCAAAAACGACCTTCGTCGACTTTATCGAAACCCATGGGGCTTATTTGAAATGAATTGAATAAATACTCACTGATATATAACACTTTGAAGTAGACTCATAAAAACTGACAAAACTTTTGAATCAACCTATTATGGTGATCGTAAATCTCCAGATATAAGTCATATTGAAGAGAATTAGTTGAATGATTGTTCAATTGGAATTGTTACTCACAACGTTTGTATGTGTTGCTCTAACTATGGGGAAGGTGAATAGGATCCATATATTTCTCAGATCTTTTCCCAATTGAGGTAATCGTGCATGGATCTGAAAAACCTCACATGAGTAAACAGAAAACAAAAGGTTCTAATCTTTAACAAAACTAATTTTTCGTGGAGGAAATCAGAATTTTTTCATCGACGTTTATCTAGAGAATTTAACCTTCCAAAATCAGACAAAATAAAATTTCAATTCAGAACATTGTTTATACCAGTGAAAAAGGAGCCAAACGGTAAGATAAGTATATGTCTATTTCATAGTCAAAATTATTAAGTTTCTATAAATACTGTTTTATTTTGTAAAAAATACTTCGAATTTACACAGTAACTTATCGAGGTGAACCAAAACGTTTTTCCTTTTTATACCCATGCATAAAGTTTCCTCTTACAATTTTTCAAACTGTTTAAAATATAAATCTCCAGAATGGTTAATGAAAAAGTTATTATTTTTGTTCCTCTGAGACATAAAATATAGTGACGTCGCTATTTGTTTGTTCCTATTTTCAGTTTTTGGTTAGATTCTATTGTTTTTTGTTCGTTTTGTTTCTTCTGTCTTTTGTCTGTGTTCTTTTGTCCGTTAAACTCAGTTTGTTGTTGATTTGCCAACCTTGTTGTTTTTCTCCTATTTATCATTGGTTTCGTTAACTTTTCCTATCGCTTTATACTTATTATTCTTTTTGTTCTTGTCTTAATTTTGCTTCTTGGTTCGTTAGGGTTTTTTCTTGTTATACCTAATGTTTTTCTTATTCTTGTTTTTGAGATTCATCTGGACTTTCTTAGTTTTTTGCTCTTTGTTTCATTTGTTGATATTTAATTTCGGATTTCTGGTGAACTCTTTCTAGTTTGTTTTTGTTACATTTGTTTTTGGAGGCATTAATATCTTCTCTCTTCTTTGTGTTTTTGTTTCCTTTATTTCCGTTCTTCGTCTTGTTCCTTTCTTTGTTCATCATGAATTTATTTCTGCTCTTCTTGTTTTTCTGGTATTTGTTTTTTGGGGCCTTCTAGCTTCTTTGTGTTCCTTTTTTGTTTCCCTTATTCCCATTTTTCGTCTTGTTTCTTTCTTTGTTATGTTTTCTCTTGTTCATCATGAATTTATTTATGCTTTTCCTGTTTTTCTTGTATTTGTATTTGGAGGCGTTTTAGCTTCTCTGTTCTTTGTGTTCTTTTTTTGTTTCCTTTATTTCCGTTCTTCTTCTTGTTCCTTTCTTTGTTATCTTTTCTCTTATTCATCATGATTTATTTCTGCTCTTCTTGTTTTTCTTGTATTTGTTTCTGGGGGCCGTCTAGCTTCTTTGTGTTCCTTTTTTGTTTCCCTTATTCCCGTTTTTCGTCTTGTTCCTTTCTTTGTTATGTTTTCTCTTGTTCATCATGAATTTATTTATGCTTTTCCTGTTTTTCTTGTATTTGTCTTTGGAGGCCTTTCAGCTTCTCTGTTCTTTGTGTTCTTTTTTTGTTTCCTTCATTTCCGTTCTTCTTCATGTTCCTTTCTTTGTTATCTTTCCTCTTATTCATCATGATTTATTTCTGCTCTTCTTGTTTTTCTTGTATTTGTCTTTGGGGCCTTCTAGCTTCTTTGTGTTCCTTTTTTGTTTCCTTTATTCCCGTTTTTCGTCTTGTTCCTTTCTTTGTTATGTTTTCTCTTGTTCATCATGAATTTATTTAGGCCTTTTAGCTTCTTTGTTTTTTGTGTTCTTTTTTTTGTTTCCCTTATTCCCGTTCTTCGTCTTATTACTTTCTTTGTTAACATTTGATATTACTTTCAGTTCCATTCTGATTCTTGTTTTTATTTTCACTTGTCGTTTTTCATTAATGATTTCCAAAATTATTCCCAACATATATGTTCAACATTATTGTTAGTTCCTTATCAAAGTACAGAGTATTTGGAAAATTATAGCACCCATTAACTTTTTCCAGAATTCGTAATAACATTACAAAATATGCATAACTTTTTTATAATTTTCTACTGAAGCCCCATGTTTCAAAGGTACACGTTCAATTTAAACTAACGACACGAAAGTTTTTTACATACCATTAACACTACACCACTCTGTCGACAAATATTTGAAATCATCATCTCCAGCAAATATTCTGAACATCCATAATCTAGGGCGATTTTTTCTAGAAACTTTCGAATCAGCTAAATGTACACTGAGTGTGACTTTACCATTAACGGAAAAGATATCGAGCCTATAAAACTTTACAACACGATATTCAGTAGCAAACAAATAATGATGCTATAAAACGAAAGTGGACAATACAGATATAAAATCATAAATGCTTTCATTTTTCGCACCGTAACCAAAACTGCTTCTCAGGAAAAATGTAACTGGGAGAAAGAAAATATTGATTCGTCATGATAAATGTGTCAGGTAGTTGGTATAGCTTTGATATATGACAGAAATATAGCTAACGATTCATCGTTTTAGTTTAAACAAATCTGGGAAACTGATATTGCTTTACTTGTTGGGGTTTTGATATAAATTACACAATGAATGTGAAAAAAAATCTAGGACCTTCCGAATTATTTTTTTAGCCTTTACTACATTATCTACATCATTATTATCATTTTTAGCCACCCTGACTTGGGTGGGAGATCCATGCTTGTACCCCGATTCAGAGTTGACAGATTTTTTATAGATTATATTGAATTTGCATTTTTTTCATCCATCCAAGATGGCCACAGCTACAAAATTATCAAACAAACAGGCCAAGCTATATGAAACCGTTTAATAAAACGAAATGGAGTTATACAATTAGATAGGAGACTATAAAAATGATAGTAAAAATATATTTTCCTTTGCTATTGTGTTGATTGATAATCGAATTTATAGAGAGTAACTCTAACTACAACTTTTTTTGAGTTCCATCATTTGAGACAGAGGATTCTGATGAAAAGAAGAGTGAAAAACTTACTTTTTGAAAAAGATAACTGATTTGGGAATTATTATTCTCAAGACCGGGCAGAGTCTTTAGCTCTGAAAAACCTGTCACAATCAAAAAAACTGCTCAAGATTCACAGTGGAAAAACAAATTTGTTCGTGTTCAAAATGAAGATTTTGAGCGGAAATACAGGAAAATCAACATGGTGTCCCGCAGGGGTCTGTCTTGGGACCACTCTTATTCATGATACATATTAATGAGCTGAGCTGTTCTTTTATATATATGGTGTCATATGTTGATTATGCTACCTATCAATCCACCAATCAACCAAATTGAAGATAACGCTGATATATGGCACAATAAAAATAAGCTCAAACTGAATAGAGCGAAAATTCGAACCATTATCGTCTCCGGTCATAATGATATACGAACTGGAAGTTCTGTCATTCTTTTGGGAATCCAACTAGTCAACTCGTTAAATTGGTTGTTTACTATTCTCTATTCCATTATAGAATTCCTTATGGCATTATCCCAGTTCCGCAATAAATGTTTTTCGATTAAAAAAAAAGCATTAATAATAATTGCAAATGTTTCAGCATTTAACTACTGCCAACCGTTGTTCGTGAAATATAATATCCTGCCTCCCTCAAGATGTGCAGTAGATGTGTAGAAAATCTGTTATTAGTCTGTTAGATTATTCAAGCCGTAAACATCCAAATACGTAAAATTGCAAAAAAAAGTTTCTTTTCCTTTTTTCCTAATACTTACGCATATAAAATTTCTCCCACCGTCAGTGTCAGAACAATAACACTCTGTCCGTATAAAAAACATGGTGTGCTCAAATCCAAGCCATAAACGGACCCAACTCATTAATGGTCATTGCAAATGCCAATCTGATTGGGAATTGCACGCGTTTAAAACGAATTGACACATCTGTAAGTATAATAGGAATTTGTGGTATTGATATATTTTCACCTCGGAACTTGCCATTTAAAATGGTGGCTTCGACTAATCGCGTGCTGTTGCACAGCCGTGTGTTTTTTGTTCCCCCATCTAAAATTTGCGCTAGGAGGACAGAGATTTTCGTCAATTGAAGAGGCAATCACCATCGTGGACAATTATTTTGCAGAGAAACACGCCAAGAACTATTTGGATGGGTTACAGAGATGGGAGCATCGTTGGGAAAAGTGTGTAGAGTTGAAAGGAGACTATGTTGTTGGAAACAAATCTGAAAAAAATGTCTTGTATCTTCGTTATGCCTGTGTAATTACCAATAAATTACAGATACCAGTTACAGTCTTATTTTGACACATCTAATTGAAAATATGCCTCCAAATCAGATCTCAATGAAGACCCCCTACACGATAACCCTCGCATTGCACAAACATAGACAGTAACATGTGTAAAGTCCATTAAAGCATAATCTAATAAAACGCTTCGTAGCGAATCCTTTTCCATTGTGTAATCCTTTGTTGTGACAATCTGTATAATACAACAAGCAGTGATATGTTAAGCCACATTACAAAGAGGGGCCTCCACTGTTATCTACCCTATTCATTTTTATTTGATATCGGTCCTGAACCATAAAGGCATATGAAAAGCAATATGCTCGAATATTTCGAGTGAATGGACCATCTATGTCTGATAATTGCTCAGATAGGCTGATGCGATGCAAAAAGACCGTTCGACGGAACGGAGTTATGATTTCGATAAATTTTCCGATGAATAAATCGGAATGATAATCTGATGGAGACGCTGATAACTGATAAGAAAAAATAGGCAAACATTGAAAGGGTTATTATGACTGTTCTAGGTATCCTGAAGGTCTTGATTGAAATAGCCTTTTTTATTGGTGTGTATATGCTTCTTCCAGAAAATATTAATGGAGTTAAAAATATTTGAGAAGAAAAGGTTTTTTTTTGGCTTTTACTTAATAATGAACCTTTATTTCCCGTTGATAGTTACATGTATGGGAATTGTCAAGCCTAATTCTAAGGTTATTAAAAGTATTTAAAAAAAATAAAATATGAATTTAAGATAAGTTAGTCACATACATTAATTTTCAATTAAAAATTCGGAAAGCGAATAAAAACATTCCTTCAATAAAAAATGTTTCAATTGTGCTAAATATGGCCCTTCAGTTCTTTTAGTGTGAACGTAATTGTTTCAGTTTTCTTGATATTCTTGACATTCCCCTAGCAATTTCCCCGGGCCAATAGCGTGAATTTGAACCACAGACACAGCCATCAGATGTCATCTATCTAGTTTGGAAACAGGAGTTTCCCTTTGAAAGTGTCCATTTTGGCCCACTTTGTACCGATAATTTCATGAAATGGATCCTGGATTATTTTTTACAATAATAATAATCGAATAGTTGAAACTGAGTAACAACAATGGGCTTGTTTCATGCTATGGAAAATGATACTGGTTTGCTTATAGACTGATCGAGTTAGGGGTATATTATATTTATCAAGCCTAATCTGTCCCAAAATGTCTTTATATTTGCAGAAAAAAGAATAATTCGAAAAGCAAGAATTTAAATTGGCCGCGTGTCTGTTGACCAATAAAATTGATCGTGTCTAGAGCGGAGTTGCCAAGTGTATTGGTTTTTAATATCCAATCACAGATCTGATGATTCAATTTGACAGATGCCATTTTTGTTGTTATTGTTGTCAACTCGGTGTGAATACGACTGTTACAATTATCTAATTAAAGAACGTTTTTTTTTGTAAAATTTAGATCCCGGCGGGTGCCTATTTTGCTGCATATTCCGTGTCATTAGTTTACATTCCGAAAAATAATTTTTCAGGTTATTTTTGAATTGATATGTTCTCGAGTAATTCTACATTTCACTGTACATATTTTTGCTTCTCTTTTCAGTCATCATACTGCTCCTTAGCCGAGATAAAATGAAAATTAAATCAAAACTTTCCATCCTTCGATAAAAGACAAGGTCTGAAATTAATGTCATATAAATAAAAGGGACCTATTAAACATACCACCTACCGTTTCAATTTTTCATTCTTCATTTCGGTACCAAATGCAAATTTTTCAAGTAAAATTCATCGATCATTTCAAAATCGACTCTTGATCAGTTGTCGGAAGTCAGCTTTAACAAAACTAGGCTCGACATTCATTTTGAAATTATTTTAACGAAAATACGAAGTTGGTGGAAACCGTTGACATTAGAAAGAGCACATTGTCGCATATACTACAGATGGCGCTGGCTGACTGGATGAAAATATGGCTAATATACCAGTAACGTTGAATTTCTTAATTTTGGTGGGTAGCATGAATGCATAATTTATTTTATTAGGGTTCATGAGCATTCGAAAAGCATTTGAAAATACAGCTCGTTAAATTCTATTTAGAATCATATTTAGATATAACTCGTACTATATCAGTTATCAAGGCAAATATTATTGTCTATTTTTATGCTTAATTCGTGGATTCGAGCGATCTTATTATTGTATATTTATTTGTTTGCTGGCTTCATTCTTAAAAAAAAATTAATAAATAATTACGGAAGATTTTAATGGATCGTTCGTCTTCTCAGGAAAATGGAGTGCCCATATCACAATTTATTGGTTTATTCGGCATTAAAAATGAATGTCATATCGGATCCATTCTGCTTATTTTTGCAACATTAAGTTTCAACTTCTTCTTAGCTGACAGCTCGCATAGAAACAATTCGTTTTTTCATCGAGTATAGTTTGTGTGTGTTTTAAAAGTGCTTTAAAGATATATTTGATTATTAATATGGTGCATTCTTGTGCTGATTTTAATTGTGCGAAAAGGCACAAGAAAACAGAGAGAGTTCATATAATGATTTTAGGTTCCAGAAGGATAAAATGATGAGAAAAAAAAATGGGTGATAGTATCGAAAAAAAAAAACTACAATCCTCCTACTCTACCAAGACTTTATAGAAATCATTTAAAAAGTGACAATAAATGAAAGGCAGAAGAAAATATTGAATTTATTGACACAGTTTTTTATTTCTGCTTCAAGTATTCTCCACAGAAAGTATTATCTGGAGTTAATACTGTTGCTGGAAGTGATGTGATACTTTGTACTTCATTAAATTTTATCATATGATTAATGGTAGTACCTCAGAAGCTTTTGTCGGATCAGTTCGAGTACAATCAATTCTGTCTATACTTGTCCTCGTTCAACCTTCCTCTCAAGTTTTGGAAGATTCAACAGATTACCCAAGCGAGCTTATAACGCTTGAATTTAGTAGCTATATCAGAAAGAGGTTTATATGTAGGAATCGTTTTTTTTGTGATAAATTGCAGTTGTACAAATTGAGGAATGTAGAATAAATTGAATATTTCGAATGACTCTTCAATTCAGTTCGCTATATTTTTTGATTTTCATAACTGTATATTATTAAATAATGCGTAAAATCATAGTTTAGGTAAATATTTTGTAATCTATCGACTTTGTGTACTGATTTTAGATATAGAACTTATTTCCAAACATGATTATCGTGTACATTTTATTCCATGTGGAGAATTTGTCATTAAATGAAACGTTAACGGGTTCATATACACTTCCATAATTGAATTGATAATGACAGACTCCGTAAATTATACGATTTGGCAATGTTGATTATTTCTATTGTTTCTACTGGTCAATCGAATAAGAAGCGTGACGTCACCACCCTACCACATAGGATTTTCAATAACTAATTACTGGACAACTACGGAATTTAGAGAGATAAAACAAAGTGCACTGTTTTTCAATTTAAAATTTCTATCAAGTGAACTATAAACCAAAAATCATGAAACAAGCCCATTAAACGGCTGTGAAGCCGAAAACTGAAATATATGGAGATCCTCAATGAAAAAAAAACACCTTCTCTGTCTTGAAGACGATCTACCACCCCCTCCTTCCCGTCCCCGATCAATACCAACCCCCGCATGATTCCCCGAAAACAGCCAGCAATTACGAAAGCCATCACTCGCTCCGGGCTACAATGAGCGCACTTATTAATAAGTTCCGGGCTCGTTTCTCCCGGATTTATGAAAGGAATCAGTCTGAGCGAGACGGGCCGCTATCATGGCCGATAATGTTGCCGGGGTATTTTTATTCCCGCGCCCGGGAAGCTCATTGGTCGGGGGAAACGACGAAGGCAGCCGCTATTGGCCCGGGGAAATTGCTAGGGGAAAAGCGATGGGAAGCGGGGAAACTCCGGGGATATAGTTGGGGCATTAGGTGATGCCCGTAGAGAAAATTTGTAGTTTTCTTTGAATGAATATCTTTTGGTAGGGGTTGAGTGCCGTTGTAATATTGAGTTGCTTTCAGATGTTATGGTTTGTCGGATCATTTTTTTGTATGGCTCTTCAGCTTCCTGAAAGAAATTTCTCTGCAATTGGCCGCTGGTGTTCCCCAGGGATCCATATTGTCTACAAGCCTCTTTTTATTGTATATCAACGAAGAAAAGAAAATTGAAAATTTCTATGTTTTTCACCACTTTTATTTGTAATTAACGTTACTGCAGTTTCGTTCTATATGGACATTTTCAAACGTATACATTAAACTAACAATGGTTTATTACATTAGCCCTTATATAGTACCCCTGTAGGTAAAATAGACGTAGTTGGCTTGACTGAGTACCTGAATTTACAATTTACAATGCGGATGTGCTAATTTGAAAACCGGTGAGTAAACTAAATCGATTTGATCATTTAATAGGTATTTAAAAGGTAATTGAAAATTACATGACAGATAGAACTTTCTCGGTCAAAGTGAGCCACTCTTTTTCTTCGCACAGACAAGTCGCAAGTAGAGTTCCCCAGGGATCTGTTCTTGTCCCGCTCCTCTTCGTTGTTTATGCAAGTGATCTTGCTCTTCACATAAAGTCCAGCAAGTCGTTTTATGCCGATGATACTAAACTGTATGGAAATGCCTTAGTCGAACATCATTCCCTTCAAGAAGACCTCAACTCGATTAGTCAGTGGTACGAGGATTGGCTTCTACCTCTTAACGTCGACAAATGCGTGGTACTTCATCAAGGAAAGAACAATCCACTCCATACGTACACAATAAGCGGTCAATCGTTACGTACAGTGTCCTCACATGTAGACTTGGGAGTGACTATTAATACCGACTTAACTTGGTCTGAACATATAATATCCACATGACAACTCAAAAATTCGAAAACTCACACAGCTAACAGTCACAATGTATCATTTTTTTATGATTTCAACAATAAAGTGCCGCCAGGTGAAAAAAAAAAACAAATAGCGTAAATATTTTTTAATGAAAATAACGGAATTACATTCACACTCTTCAACTAACAATGAAGCAAAATTTTTTATAAACTTAACTAATAACCAATTATTGAAATGTTTCGATTCAGTGCAACAATTAATTCTAACTTATATTCTAGTAGCCTCTACTAATTACGAATGTTTCTGATTACGTTCCTTAGTTCTTGAGGGCTAATATCTGCACATACCTGTCGAATTCTTGCACAAAGTCATTTCTATCTATCTCTGAGCGGTTTTTGTAAACCTTTCGTGTGAGAAAGTCCCCAGAGAAAAAAATCCAAAACTGTGAGGTCTGGAGATCTGGCTGGCCATTCTATAAACGGACTACCACGGCCTATCCATCGGTTTGGAAAATGTTCGTTGAGCCATTGCCTCACAGCTCTGGTATAATGAACTGAACACCCATCTAAGTGGACAATTAAATTTGATCGTTCATTGATTGGCAGCTCGTGAATAGCATCCCAAAACTGTGTTTAAAAATTCTAGAAACCTCTGCGCATTAATGTTTTCCATAAAAAAGAAAGGACCAATAATTCGTTCGTTCAATATCCCACACCAGACGTTGATTTTTTGGGAATACTGGCTTTTACAGTTTATTAACCAGTTAGGATTATCCGCTGCCCAATAGCGACAATTCTGTGATGACACTACTCCATTTGTAGTGAAAGTGGCTTCGTCGGTATATAAAATATTTTTTAGGAAATTTCTATTGTTTAAATATTCCCCTTGGGCCCATAAACAATATTCCAGGTGTCTTGCTTCGTCGTCTTCTTGAAGAGTGTGTGAAAATTTTGGCTTGAAAGGTTTAATATTCTTCGCCTTGAGACATCTCCGAATAGTTTCTCGTGGAATATTCAAATCTAAAGTGGCATTCCTTATACTGGCATTAGGATTATTTCCGAAATAATATAAAATGATTTGATCATTCCTGTCATTCCTGTTTCGTCTTTGTACAGGATTACTTTTTAACATAATTTTTGATACTGCACCAGTTTCCGCAGCTAATACGAGGACGATCTGGATGTCTCTCATTAAATACTCTACAAATCTCTCTAGCACTTCTAACGTCATCTCCTGAAAGGCGTACAATTTCAATTTCTCTCTTACGCTCAATCTTGCAGCCATGACACAAAATAATTCGAAGAACTGTACGGTGAATATTGTTGACAATAGTACACTTAAATCTTTCACAAGTGTCAAACTGTAATATCATTTCCATGGCAACTAAGATTTAAATTGAAATATTAGGTCTTAGTTTTGGTTAATTTGTTTACTTAGTTTACTTTACTTTACTAGTTTACTTCAGATTGTATTTGCCGAAAAAATCAAACCAAACGTAACCAAAAAAAAATCGTTAATTTGCGTGAAAACTTGAATGTAATTCCGTTATTTTCGTTAAAAATATTTACGCTATTTGTTTTTTTTTTTTCTCATCTGGCGGCACTTTATTGTTGAAATCTAAAAAAAAATATTGTCATGGCTATATCTGTTGATATAGGGTGTTTTTGTAACTGTTAGCTGTGTGAGTTTTCGAATTTTTGAGTTGTCATAACTTTGTTAATAATAAATATTTTTTCATGAAATTTTGGTCACACCTGTTTAGAGGCACTCTGAATCCAGTGGCGTAGTGATTTTTTCAATAAAAAAATCGCTAATAAAAAATCCCGATTTTCGACTAAGAAAAAATATCGTAGTATGCCCTGAAACTTTAATAAACATTTCAAATTTTGTCCCAAGGTATACCTTTTATTACTTGACATTTCAAAAAAAATTATTAAAATCGGTTTACAACTTCAAATTTTAGGGGGTGTTTCCATTAAAAATGGGTCACACTGTATTTGTAAATACCACTGTAACTCCCTATTCTGTAATTAGGTTCATCCTGTAGAATAGTGTATGAAATAAATAAATAAATGAATGAACTTTCTGAGAACTTTTTTCCAAATTAATTTAATCTCCAGTGAATCATATTCAACGTGATACGCTACTTTCGCTCAGACACCGCTCTTAGACCGCCTTGAAAATGTTTCCTGTAGTGCTTGTGTTTTGTCTTAAAACAACTGAGACGTGACAGAAAATTTTTGTCGATTTCAAAGATGGATCTCTGAATGTTTTCCGGTCCTTTTTCACTCTCGAATTCAGCTCTGCAATCTCATCCCTTTTCACGGGCAAGATCGCATGCCCCAACTGTAGCTCAGATGGGATCTTCGCGTATCTCACAATTTATTACAGCTATTTATTTCACGGACTAGATTACATGCATATAAACGCTGCTGGCTTCCCTTGCGAACCCCAATCCCCGTATTCCACCCTCTTTCTCCCCTGTTTTCCAGCTTCCAGAAATACCTCTCGGCAACAAATCAGCCGGATGGTTCGTTTTATTTTTTCTTATGATATCGTACTTTTCTAGACAGTTTCACGGATGGAACTAGCGATTTTCGGAAATTTGGAGAATACATGAATGCTGGGAAATGAAATTATGCTTGGTTGTTTTTGAATGTGGGAATACTGTGTTTTTTACAGTAGATTTTTTACAGTAGATATTTTCATGTAGAGTCTTTCAACAGACGTAATATGACAAATACCATTCAAGATATTTACAGAGAAGCTCTGTTGTGGTTTTTACGTGATTCATGAGAGAAAAATAAATGTAATGATCATATATACATTAATTCTTGACTCTGTGTGCCTTTTCATGAGGAATACAATTCAGAAAGATCATGTGGAACCTCAAACTACAATACACGACAAAGAACAAATATGCATTTTGTCCTTTCTGTCATTTAATCGACTTCAACAAAGAAATCACTATTTTATGAAAGCGAAAAGCTTTACAAGCACATTTACTAGGAATTCAGAATTATCACCTCGTATAATTTGTTCAGGAAGATTGTCGAAAATGCTCTACAGGAAATAGTGTATTATGCCGTTCAAGAAATTTACAGTGGAGCTCTGTTGTGATTTTTACATGAGTCATGAGAGAAGAACGATCATATGTACTTTGATTCTTGAATCTGTGTGCCTTATTCATGAGGAATACAATTCAGAAAGATCCTGTGAAACCTCAAACTACAATACACGGCAAAGGACAAATATGCATTTTCTTCTTTCTGTCATTTAATCGACTTCAACAAAGAAATCACTATTTTATGAAAGCAAAAAGCTTTACAAGCACATTACTAGGAATTCAGAACTATCACCTCGTATAATTTGTTCAGGAAAATTGTCGAAAATGCTCTACAGAAAATAGTGTATTATATAAACCGTTCAAGAAATTACAGTGAAGCTCTGATGTGATTTTTACGTGAGTCATGAGAGAAGAAATGTAACGATCATATGTACTTTGATTCTTGAATCTGTGTGGGTTATTTATGAGGAATACAATTCAGAAAGATCCTGTGAAACCTCAAACTACAATACACGGCAAAGGACAAATATGCATTTTCTTCTTTCTGTCATTTAATCGACTTCAACAAAGAAATCACTATTTTATGAAAGCAAAAAGCTTTACAAGCACATTTACTAGGAATTCGGAACTATCACCTCATATAAATTGTTCAGCAAAATTGTCAAAGATACTTTACAGAAAAAAATAATTTTAAAGTGAAGCTCTGCTGTGCATTTGAAATGATTATTGAGAGAAGAAATATAACAATCACATATGTACCTTGATTGTTGAATCTGTATGCCCTATTCATGAGGAATACAATTCAGGAGGATTCTGTGAAACCTCAAACTACAATACGCGGTAAAGGACAAATATGCATTTTCTTCTTTCAGTCATTTAATCGACTTCAACAAAGAAATCACTATTTTATAAAAGCGAAAAGCTTTATAAGCACATTTACTAGAAATTTACCTTATATAAATTGTTCAGAAAAATTGTCGAAGATGCTCTACAAAAAATAGCATATTATACCATTCAAGAAATTTACAGTGAAGCTCTGTTGTGATTTTTACGTAATTCATGAGAAAAGAAATATAACGATCATATGTACTTCAATTTTTCACTGTTTTATGGAAACAAAAAGGTTTACAGTAACATTCCTTCGAAAATCAGAACTATCCAAGAGGCCCTACAAAAAAGGGTACTATTTCACGAATTTTACAATAGAGTGTTGCTCTTATTTTCATTATTTACGCAATAACGTCTGTCTCTCTATCTT